>NC_037681.1:38267616-38533804 GCF_003255815.1 Theropithecus gelada
TGTGTGTGTGTGTGCATCCCGGAGAGGTGACTGCAGAGGGTGTGTATGTGTGTGTGCATCCCAGAGAGGTGACTGCAGAGCGTGTGTGTGTGTGTGTGTGTGCGCATCCCAGAGAGGTGACTACAGAGGGTATGTATGTGTGTGTGCATCCCAGAGAGGTGACTGCAGAGGGTGTGTGTGTGTGTGCATCCCAGAGAGGTGACTGCAGAGGGTGTGTATGTGTGTGTGTGTGTACATCCCAGAGAGGTGACTGCAGAGGGTGTGTGTGTGTGTGTGTGTGTACATCCCAGAGAGGTGACTGCAGAGCGTGTGTGTGTGTGTGTGTGTGTGTGTACATCCCGGAGAGGTGACTGCAGAGGGTGTGTATGTGTGTGTGTGTGTGCATCCCGGAGAGGTGACTGCAGAGGGTATGTGTGTGTGTGTGTGTGTGTACATCCCGGAGAGGTGACTGCAGAGGGTGTGTGTGTGTTTGTGTGAGTGCGCGCACACATCTTTTCACTTGCATCTCATTCTCTCTCTTTTTTTCTTTTTTTTTGAGATGGAGTCTCTCTCTGTCACCCAGTCTGGGGTGCGGTGGTGAGATCTCGGCTCACTGCAACTTCCGCCTCCCGAGTTCAAGCAATTCTCCTGTCTCAGCTTCCTGAGCAGCTGTGATTAGAGGCATGTGCCACATGCCTGGCTAATTTTTTGTACTTTTAGTAGGGACAAGGTTTCACCATGTTGGTCAGGCTTGTCTCGAACTCCTGACCTCAAGTGATCCAACCACCTCTGCCTCCCAAAGTGCTGGGATTACAGGTGTGAGCCACTGTGTCCAGCCACATTCTCTCTTATCTGCTGCCATGTAAGACATGCCTTTTGCCTTCAGCCATGATGCCATGATTGTGAGACCTCCCCAGCCACGTGGAACTGTGAGTCTTTTTTTTTTTTTTTAAATAAATCACCCAGTCTCGGGTATGTCTTCATCAGCAGCATGAAAACCTACGAATACATGCACTTTTAACAATTCTAAATTGACCAGATAAAGCACAGAACTTTATGTTAAGGTCATGGAATGAAAGCAATGACATCAACTCCATAACGTTACCGTATAAAGATTAACATTTTTCCCCTAATTATTTGAATTCTGACTAGGCTCCGACAGTAGCACCTCTTTTAGAGTGCCAAGCTCTACGCCTGAAACAGAAATCAGAGATGAGATTCGAAAGCGAGAAGAGGAAAGAAACTGCTGCTTCATTTTGTCCATAAACAGTACTTTGCTCAATTTGACACCCTGCAGTGGTGTGACAAGCCACGTTCACCGTGGAGCTGTTCGTTTTGGCATGGCAACCTTACAGGGAGTTTATATATACTTTTTCTTTTTAAAGGTGGTTCTGCTTAGACATACTCTTATGAAATCAGTGAGCAGAGGCAGATGATGGTTTGACGGTTTACTTTGCTCTGGGGATTGAGGCAGAGGAGGAGCTCAGAGGCAACGTGATGTGGATATTTGATCTATTTGGAGCTGACTTTCTAACTCTCTGTAACTCCTTTGCCCCTTTTAATCCATTATTGAGTGTTGCCTGGGGAATGGGGCTTTCTTGGAATCAATGTATTTGCTTTCTTTCCATCTCTGCCCGCCCTTACTCTCTCCCTCACTTACCTTGGCATCTTCTCTGCCAGCGAGCTACTGAAGCCCTTACTCTTCTGAACCAAGGTCACAGGTGTCCTGGATCTCAGCAGCTGAGTGCTCACATGGATGAGGGGCACTTTCACACATGGGGATGTGGTTGCATTGCTATACAATAGCTTCGATTCCAAATAAGCTCTGAAGACATCTTGCCCATTAAGGCAAATAGTATTTACTTTTGAATGATTATGGCTAAGAAGGCTCAGGCATGTTTTGTGTGGCCGGTTAATTGAAAATTACTTCCTGTTCTCAGTTGGCTGCTTCTTGCCACAGACAAATGAGGATGCATCTGACAAACTTCTTTTGTGGGTTTTGTGTCCCAGCTCAGTTCTAAAGATTTAAATCGGCCTGTTCTCCATTCTGCATCCCCTGAAGTCAGGTTTTAAATACAGCATATTTTGTTCTTTATTTACACTACTGAAGCTTTTGTAAGTATTGAATTAAAGAATACACATTAGTGGTTCTGGGCTGCATTTGGATGTTGGAGCCAGTAGGATTGTTTACTGGTAAATCCTCAGAGGAGTAGTCAGTTTAAGTATGGCTCATTTTTCTGTTTTTCTCAGGAATTCCCTTGTAAAGTTTTAGGAAGGCTGTATAGCCCTCTTTTTCTATTCTTCATAGAAAAACTTACATTTATAAAGGCCTTTGGTGTCATCAAGACAGAAGACAAAAAGATGCTTAAAGGATGACAGTGGATTAATGACCTGAGGCCAGTCTCATGATTAGGTATCTGGGCCCCTTAATGAAAGGAGCATCCATTGAAACCCTCTGCTGTTGCTCATGTCTTGTGGTCAGTACTTAATGAACGTTTTCCTACTGTGTGAATCAAGACCAAGTGAATTGCATATAGGAAACCACATCTGTAAAGTTCTCTGAGTCCATAGAGCTGAAAATTTGGCTTTGAAGACCTATGTTACTATTCCAGCTCTATTGCTTTTCCAGTCCAGTGACCTTAACCCAGTTTCTTAATACCTCACTTTCTTTATCTGTATATAAGAATGATTCCAGTCACCTTCTGCAAGTAATAAATAAAATAATGTATGACAAAATTATACAAATATATTTATTTGGTCTTAATACTGTAAGAGATGAATGAAAATATTTGTTTTTGCTGTCTATTATTAAGACAATTTGGCATTTTTATGATTATAGTCTAGCATAGAAAATAAAAAATTATTTAATATTTGAGCATTCAGACCAGTAGAAATAAAGTGGCTATATATTGTGTGTGTAATATAAACACAAAATGTTTCTAGCTCAGAAGAATTTGCTTAAAGTAGAAATAAGTACAAGTCGCTAAGTATTTTCATTTACGTTGATACTTCTCAGAATTCCTATGACACTTACTTTTTCTGCTAGTCAGCACTTAATTGAGGATATGTGATAGAATAAAAATTATCAACCTGGGAGTGTTCAGACTTTTCCTCTGCTAAGGAGAATCTGTACTTGGCAGTCAAATGTTCCACCCGCCTACCAGTCTGTTTCCTAAAAGTTTTTCTTCACGCTGAACATCTGTGACAGAGAATGAAGAGTAGAGGCCGGAATAGGAACAGAGTATAAAAGGGATGCAGGAGGAGATTTTTCTAGGGGCTATTTGCAAATGAGAAGCATTAGAGAGAGAAGAATATGAAAAAGTTGTGGAGAAGAGAATACAGTTTGGGAGTTAGGACATAAACACAGAATGGAATTATTTTAAAAATGCCTTTGGAGGTTGACCTCCATGTAGCATTCTTCATGGACTGAACCTTGTGGCTCACAGCTTTAATAGGGTTACAGATGAAAAACATCACAGAATATTTTATGTGATTTTTTTGTCTGTCCAGCCAAATAATCTCATCTTCTTTTGCATCACATCCCAATAGATTCTTGCTCAGTGCCCCCTTTACTATCAACCGTCAGAACAATTTCTGTGAAACACAAATGTGATCATGCTACTTCCTTGTTTAAAACCCGGTGGAATGATAGGGACCACGTCTGACACACATGCACAGGCTAATGGGTCTGGGCCATTTGCCCATCTTAATTATTAGATGACACCTCCCCACTCCCCATCCAAAGTGGTCTTTCGTAATGCAGTAAAGGACACTGACTCTCACTTGAGGAGTTAAGGGAAAGATTTCTCAGTAGAAGGTGGAGAACAGGGATGTTCTCCTGGGTGCTTTGATAATCTCTGCCTTCAGTCCACATGGAATGCCACCTAAAGTGGCCAAAGCAGCAGCCATGTCCCACGTGAAATCCAGCAAGTCGCTGGAGGAATTTGTGACACACTAAGGAGCCTGCGGTGCATGTGGCCCACCTTGATGGGGAGCCTGGTTTCATCACTGTCTTTGTTTAGAATTTGCAGCACAGGAGAATACTTGATTTCATTATTGTTTTTAAATTCTGTACCACAAAGGACATCCATATTGCCAGCACCAGGGGCAGACTGCTCCCCTGTGACAAACTGCTCCCCTGCATCCCCTTAGTTTACCAGGAGATGATACAGCAGCCACTCCCTCCCACTTGTTTTCCTAGAGATTGAAGAACAATTGTATTCCATGCTTGATTTGACTGACATGGAGATGCCCGATGACCATTTGAGTGGCAGCCTCCCAGATCTGTAGAAATCGCAATACAGAGGTCACAGAGACTGATGAGAGTCTTTGAGACCAGGCACTGTAGATCCACGTACGGTAAGAACAGTAGAGTGATTCCATTATCTTGGGCTCTGGAGATAGAGTACTGGGTCCGGAAAAACAGGACACCCATGACAGAAAAATGCAAGCAATGAACTGTTCGTCAGCCACAGTTGGGACTTTAACTTTGCCTGGCATGTGCAGTATTCACATTCTGAACTTTGGATTGTGTTTCTAAGTACTTGTAGTCATTAAATACTATTTCCTTTTTTAAAAGATAAATATCAGTGCTTTCAAGAGGCTCAGTCAAACAGCCTAGGCCCTGAATTTATTTTATTTTAAAGGTGCTTTATATAGTAATTTTTCAAGTGCAGTTGTTTTCATTATTCTGGTGAATTTCAGTTAAAAGTAAGCTTTTCCAACTTGCTTAAAAGGAGCAGATATTTGAGACGGTGACTGTTTCCCACAAACTCTTAAAGAACGAGAGTTGAGTCCCACGGTACGGAGAGGAGGGAACTGGTCAAATGCTGAAACAAATATGATCAGCAGCTGGGCAGAAGTGAGAAAGGGCTGCACAAGCTTGGCAGGGAGGCCGGGGCTTCTGATAGATCCCTTCCCGGGCCCATAATCCGCAAACTTTCTCATTGCCTGCAAGGTGACGTTCCTGCTCCTAAACATGGCAGCATGTGGAATTCTACCCACCTCTTCTTCCACTTCATCTTTCTATGTTTTTCCCTTGCATGGACCCTATCTGTGTGCTCCAGGGAGCTCTAACTGGCCAGTGCCTGAATGTGACATATTCTTTTATGCCTCTGTGTCTTTGCCCACACTGTTTCCCTCCCTGAGAAACTTGACTTTCTTTTTCTTTCATTTTTCTATACTCATCTGTGAGAGGTAGTGAAATGTCACCTCCCCCATGGGGATGTCACTGATTCCATTTCCAGTTACATCTCAAACATTTGTAACACAGTTCTGGAGTCAGAATGCCAAGTGTGGATCCTGTCTCCACTACTTAATGCTGTAAACTTGGGCAAGTCACTTAATCTCTCTGTGCTTTAATTCCCTCAGTTGTACAACAGAGATAATAATATTGCAAATAATTACTTACTATGACAATAAAGTAATCAAGAAAGTTTCCTTTAAGCACACAATAACTCAATAAGTGTTAATTTTTATTATTTTTGCTATCATTTATTACTACCACTACCATTACCATCATATATACCTCCCTAGTGCTTTTATTTATACAGATTTCATTCACACAGTTATTATTATTTGTGTGAACCTGACTGTCATGTAACTTTAATTCCAAAGGCTTAGTACATTATTTGGTATGAACGGGTGTCCAGCAAATATTTTTGAAATTCAATTATTGGTGTCTATGCCTTTTATCCTTATTAGATCCTAAGCTCATTAAAGTGTGCCTTCTGCTTTTTAGCAATAATCAGGGATGCTAGCCAGTGCCCCTGCACATAATCAGTATTCAAATAATTCCCAAAGAAGCCAATGTATTAATGAAGTGTGTGCAGAAATGACTATTTAATGTTGCCTTTCAGAGAGCAGAGCAGACTGCAGGTGTCATGAGAGATCTCACCCCGGTGTGCCATGCGGGCTTAGCCATATGGGCTGAAGGCAAACATTGTGGTCCAAGTCTTTGTTTCCTAAGCCTCTGTTGAAATAAAAAGTCAGACAAGATGTAGTGTTAAAGATGAGGATCTGTCCTCTAAGCCTGAAGCCGAAGTGTGAAAGTGGTTAGGGAAAGAATAGGGATTTGTGTGTAGGGTGGCTGGCTGGACTAGCTTAACTCTGGTGAACTTTGTAACTAGAGAGTAGATTCCATGCCCCATAGCTTTAATAGCCTGATTTCCACAAAACTGGGAGTCTTTTAATTAAAATTTCTCTGCTTCTACAAAGCTATCTAATGGGCATTATTTGGTTGGATGTTTCATTATGTTACATTCATTAGGTTACAAGAGCTTAAAGTCATAATTCTCTTCAAAGAGGGGTCAGGCTGAATGAAACACTTTGATCCACCTTCTGAGAACAGGACTTGAGTATTTCCATGTAAGTGTTTAAAGTGGGTTGTTTCATACCCCAAGAGTGTGATGTGTTTTTGATCCATCTCACATCATGTTCTATTAATACCATTCTGAACTTTGGATTGATTATTTAATAGCTCTTACTACTAAATGCTATTCCTTTAAAGGGACACTTGTTAAGATGTTCAAGCCCTGAATTTATGTTTTGTTTAAAGAGTGCCATATAAAGTTGAGATCAAGAGATTTTGAGGGAATGATTTAAGTTAAAAAACGGGAAAGTTACTTTAGTTTAGGAGTAGCCGTTAAAGATTTTCCCAGAGAACTGAAGCACACAGAAAAAAATGTGGGGTCATTAGAAATGGAATGCAAGACTCTTTCCTCATCAAGTTTAAGCTGCTAGAAATGAAAAATGTAAATAGACAGATAAATGAGGGAGAGATTTTGAAATTTCTTTATCAAGCAGTTGAGTTGTTGCCTGAAATGGCAAAGAAAGTGGAGTGAAGTCCTCTTGAGACCAAGCATGGCTTCCTGAAGTCCCTCCTCAAGATGTTTCACTTGTCATTCTCCACTTTTGTGCCTGTCACTGACTCTCATAGCTCCCATTCTCCCAAACTCCTTCTTTCCTTCATTCAATCAATACCCATCTTTCATTCTGGACCTAGTCTATTGAGGAATAAAGACTTGCCTAACAGTGAGAACACAGCCATTTATTCACTAAAGAAGTGTGTATTGAGAACCTGCACCATTATGTCTGGCACTGTGATAAATGCTGGAAATTCAGGGATGATGTGGCTTAGGCACAACTGGCTGCTCATACGGAAGTTTCCTTTTCCTCCTGGGCACAGAGCTAAACCATATTTCTTAGCTCACCTGCAGTCAGATGAGACCATGTGACTAGGTTCTGACTAATGGATTTGAGCAGTTGTAATAAGGGCCATTATCAGGTCTGACTGCTTGCATGACCTTAACTTTTCTTCCTCGTTCATCATGGCCAGCTGAAAGCAGTAGATCCAGAAAAGGAGTTTCAGGCCTTAGGAGTTAGCACCGTCATTAGATCAAACAGTTGGGTTCCTAAATTATCACATGACAGTGAGCCATCTGGGATAACTATTTTCTGAGATACTTCTGGATGGGAATTTGTGTGATGAGGAAGTGAACTTTCATTTTGTTAAGCTACTGAGATTTCAGGATTTATTTGTTACTGCAGCAACTATATTATGTACTCTGACTAATAGAGATGAATAAGATACTGATCCTATCTTTAAGGAGTTACTATTTTGGGTGGGAGAAACATTTAAATAAATGATTATAAAACAATATGATCAATATAGCAAATGAAATGTATAATATGCAGTGGAAGTAGAGCAGGTGGTAAGAAAGGGATGCTGATGGTGACAGGCTTCCCAGAGGAAATGCATCATTTTGAGTTTCTTGCAAATGTGGGCTTAGCTGGGGGAAAGAGGTTGTGGGTAAGGAGAAGGAGAGGGCAGTAAGAAGGTTGGTGTGGCTGGAACAGAAGGGATAAGGTTGATCAAGGGGACAGAAGGGGGTGGAGAGGGAGGCAGGTAGCAGATCACAGAGGCTCTTACATGCCATGCTGGGGACCTGGACTTTTTGAGATGGGTCCTGTTCCACGTGCTGATCTGTGATGATGTAAGAAGCGTGTGCCAGAATGTAAATCAACACTCTATGTCTTTCCTCGAGTAAATCTTGAGATTAAAAAAAAAAAAAAGTCTACTGAACTTAAACAGCAAGATAAGTGATGTAGTTTTTCATTCTGGCAGAAGCTTCTTATTTGGTTATGCGTGGAAAGCTATCCACTTGTCTGAGGCCCACACTTTGAGTAGCATTTTTAGACAATTTATTCTGCTTACTGTGGATGATGGGTGTGAGGGGTATATATTCAGAAGCAGGGAGACCACCTAAGATAGATACAGAAGTAATTCCAAAGAAAGACAATGAAGACCTAAACTAGAGCAAGAGTAGTGTTGGTGCACAAAAGGGAATGGATTTTGGAAATACTTAGTACAGAAGCAGGGCATGGAAAGAGAGAGAGAATTAAAAATTGAGTCCTAAGTTTCTTGACTGAGTGTTTGGATGATTGGTGGTGCTTTTTACTGAAGAAGAGCCTATAAGAGGACCAATACATGGACCTGGGGGTAGTCTAATGAATTAACTTTCAGTGCTGTTGAACATGAAGGGGCTGAGGGAGCTCCAGGTAGATGGTTGAGCAGCTAGTCAGAGCTGACTGTCTCGAGCTTGGGGAAAGAGCTCTGGGATGGAGGTCCAAATTTGCAAGTTATTATCATAGGAGTTATAGAAAACAGGAGTGTAACCATACAGGAGTATGAAAGACAGTGGCCCAAGATAAAACCCTTTGGCACACCAGAATTAAGGGGACAAAGATGTCACTAGATAGACTTGGCATTCCAATAAAGTGAGAGGTCCTGAGAGCCCTGAGAACAAAGAGGCAGAGTTTTTAGAAATACTCAGCTAATGAATGCAGCAGGGAGGTCTACCAAAATATAAAAGAAAACACCTCCACTGGAATTATAAATTAGGATGTCTTTGATGAAATCTGGGGCAGAGGAGTGGAAGGGGCAACTGCAGCACTGTAGTGAAATTCTAAGAGATTCTTAAACCCTCAAGTAATCTAAGCAAGTCCCTAATTCTACCTCTGTAAGATAAGGAGTCAGACTAGATAAGCTCTAAGGTGCTTTCAGCTCCAACATTCTATAATAATAAATACTATTTTGAGTACCTAATGTATAGTAGGCACATCATTTTTATTAAAATTCTGTAAGGTATTGGCATGCCATTTTTCTGGAGGCTGAAACCATGCTGCGGTTCATGTAGCCAATGAATTTCTGAGCTGAGAATTAATAACTAGATTTGTCTGAAACAAAACCCATGTTCTTTTCACTATCCTGCATTGTACAATGATTTTAAGGAGTGATAAGGTACAAGGTAGAATGTGAATTGAATTTGATAGTAGATCATTTAGAAGAGCCATCCTTGCTGTATTTTCACAGACAATCCTCCTTTAATAAAAGGCAGAATGTTCCTTTTGAGGAACATAAACCAAACTCAATGTGAGGTCTTGGAACTACTCAGATATTAGGTATATAAAAAAGACCAGGATGATCAGCAAGTGACAGGGAAATGGGAAACTTTTACGTAGACAGAAAAAAAAAAATCAATAGTGCATAATAGTTTACAGAGGTGATGAATTTTATAGTTAAGCATCTCTGAAGATGAGCTTAGTAGTTGATAGATATAGAAACTCTTGGAGATATAATTCTCATTCAGTGCAGATAAGCTGATATCTGAAGATAATTATCTGATATAATAAGAGAAGAACTCATGCTTCCTCAAGGTGTCTTCCTTTGAGCATGTGTTAAGAACGATTGTTTTCAAAGTTGGCCAGCTTATCAGAGGAATTTTCTACATCTTACCCAGAGATAAAAAGGGAGAAATATTTTGAGTATATAATACCTTTGAAGAACCGTGTGGTGTTAGTACACTTTGAATAACTAGATAAATAGGCACAGCCAAAGTTTTTGGAAACTCTCTGACTTGCATATTCAGACTTTTCTGTATATTATTTCTAGTGCAGATTTTCTCTGTTTAGTGGTCTTGCAGGTTCTTCCTATGCTCTCACGTAAGTCCTATAAGAGATAGTCTAAGCTTTAAAGGGTTTTAGAGCTCATCAAATCCAAATTTTTAATTTTATAGTCCTAGAGGCTACTCAGCCCCATCCCCAGCTTATACCTGTCCTAGGGTCTCAGAGCAGCCCAGTCCCAAGGTGGAAGTAAAGCGAGGGGCTCAGGAGTTCGTTCTCAGGCAAGCTGGCTTCAGTGCTGCTCTGACATCACTCTGTTTCTTGTTGGGTTCTTGCTTCACCTTGATTCAGTGACAAAAGCTATTTTGTGACAACCCCAGGCCTAAGTCTCTGCCTTGACTTCTTGCTTGTTATCTCTGTTAGTCAGGCTAATCTAGGATTTAGTGCAGTAACAAACCAACCCTCAAATATCAGTGGCTTAACATATAAAGTTTATTTCTCACTCATGAGTCTGGCACCACTGTAGGATAATTTTCTTTCAAGCAGTAACTTAAAGAGCTCAGTTTCGTGCATCCTGTAGCCACACCATGTGGGCTTTCAGGTTACCTAGCAGAGGGAGAGTGAGCTGGAGGGTGAGCTTCATCTCTTAAATGCTTTCACTTGGAAATGACACACGTCATTTCTGCTCACTGCCCATTGGCTAGAACTAGTTTACATGGTCTTTGCTAACTGCAAGGGGTTTTGGAAATTTAAGAAAGCACATAGATTTTGTTAAGCAATAAATGTCTCTGGTATACTACGTAACTGTTTAGACTGCACGTTTATGTCCCTTTCAAATTCATATGTTTAAGGCCTAAACCCTAGTGGGATGATATTAGGAGATGGAGTCTTTGTGATGTGATTAGGTTATAAGGGTGGAGTCCTTATAATAATATTAGTGCTCTTATAAGAAGAGACAGGAGAAAGGTTGCTGCTTCTCTCTCTGCTCTCTGCCATGTGAGGACTCAGCAAAAAGATGGCCATCTGCAAACCAGAAAGAGGGCCCTTACCAGAACTGACCATGCTGGCACCTGATCTTGGATTCCCAGCCTCTAGAACTGTGAGAAATACATTTGTGTTGTTTAATCCACCCATTTTTGTTATAGCAGCCCAAACTTACTAACACAGCAACATAGGGCTTTGTAATTGGTCCTGGCTCTGTTTTAATTTGGTGACTGGAGCTCTTACTTGCCAATACCCTGCTGAGTCCTGACTTAATTTTCTGCTTTGTATTCCACATAGGGTTTACAGTTTTGCCTCACCTCTTTCAGGGATGGGGTCTTAGTTCATTTGTTTTACTGTTAAGGAGTATCTGAGGCTGGATAATTCATAAAGAATAGAGGTTTATTTGACTCATGGCTCTGCAGGCTGTCATGGCATAAGCATCTGTTTCTGGTGAGGGCCCCAGGAAGCTTCCACTCATGGGGGAAGGCAAAGGGAAGCAGGCATTACCTGCTCTTTCAACAACCAGTTCTTATGGGAACTAATAGAGTGAGAACTCATTAACTACTGCGAGGATGGCACCAAGCCATTCATGAGGGATTCATCCTCATAACCCAAACACTTCCCACCAAGCTCTATCTCCAACACTGGGGATCAAACTTCACCATGAGTCTTGGTAGGACCAAACAAACTATATTCAGACCGCAGCAGATGGGTATCAGACTTCAGCCTACAGACAGCCTTCTCCAACTGCTGCCCTGCCAATGAGTGCTATTTGGAGCCCCTTCACCCACTATGCATACATGAAGGTTATGCCAACACCAACTGGTGGCTTACAACAGCAGGAATTCTCAAAACGTGGTGAGGGAAGTAGCTATAGCCCTTTAATTGGGATAGGAGGTATAGTTTGAAAAAGCCCAGATGACTGCGATAGAGCCTCTTCCCCACAGTCCCCCCTGGGAACTGGTCCCAACCCAACTCTGTCTGACTCACATGTTCCTTCAGGACAGCAAGAGGAGGGGTTTTGAGGCTATTTCTATTCTATTTTGAGTAGGTAAACAGGTGCTTCCAGAAAGGCTGTCTGTGCTTTTGATTCCGAAAATAGGCATCTCAGTAGTATCAGATAGCAAAAAGTGGGCGAGGCAGTGATTTTGGAAAGAAACCACTGTAGCTGTTTGTTTTGTCCCCTGACCCTACCCGTGGCACCACCCAGTCCTATAAACAGATGGCTCCTCCTCTGGAGCAGCCAGGATCCAGCTTCTCAGGGGCCACTCGAGCTGCCACACACTGCATTCCTTCCTCCTTCTGCAACAGAATGGGATCAGGCCAATGAGAGATTATCCAGGTTTTCTTCCTTTTTTTTTTCCTTTCTTAAAAAAAAAAACTTGTAATAAGCTGACTTTGTACAGTGGAATGTTCTTTGTGGCTTAAGAAGAAATAAACAGTAGTCTTGGTGGCTCTTAGGAATATATGCGGTGGAGCTTTAGACTCTTGAGAACGTTGCCAGTTCCAGTGACTGCTCTGAGATTAGGTCACATGAGTTGTCTCGCTGAGTAACAAAAGGTGGGATTCACATGACTGGGCTGACCCCAGTTGGCTGATTATTCAGTTCAGACAGAGCTAAAGAAAACCAGTTGCCCACTGGCCTTTCAACCCTGCTTCTTTCCTGTTATTTCCTCAGCCATTTATAGTCTAGTGTCTGGAGAGAGCTGGTCCAAAGTTTGGCAGGACTTGAAGCAGATAAATTATTTGCAGACCAGCAAGGGCCTTACAGCTTTACTAGGAAAGGAAAAAATGGAAGCTTGGATGGAGGGGTGCTGATGTCTTCTTTTACTGGCTCAGAATGTTTTCATTTTTAACCCCCATTGAGGCCAAGCACAATTTCAGAATCACATTCTGCACCTTCGCTGGGTAAATACTCTGTTACGTACTTGGTGGGCAGAATCTAAGAATTCCCTGCAGGCAGATGAATATGAACTGGGCACAGCAGGAGACATTGCAGTGCTGTGAGTGCAGTGCACCATGATGTCCTTCTCAGGGCTATGCCAATACCTGCCAGGTTGTGAGAAGTTCACAGTCGTGTTTCTGTTCATCTTGCATCTGCTTAGAATTGACCTTCCTAAAGCTCAGTTCCAGATTCTTTTTTTTCTTTCAACTTTTAGAATCAGAGGGTACATGTACAGATTTGTTACGTGGGTATATTGAGTGATGTTGAGGTTTAGAGTATGATTGAATCAGTCTCCCAGGTGGTGAGCATAGTACCCAATAGATTTACTAGCTTCTGTGTTTGTATGGGGTCACCTACTAAAAGAGGGCTTTGTTTTCACTTTTAAATGTAAACCAGGTAATTTAGGTTACATATGATAGGAAAAAAGAGGCAATAAAGAAAAACCCTGTAAGTTATTTCCTATGTCTTCTCCACCACACATCTAATAAGTTATCAGTTCCTCCTGATTATGCCTTTCACACATCCCTCTAATATATCATATGCTTAATTAGGTTAAGGATAAGGGTAGGTTAAGGCTCCACTATGTCCCAACTGGAATATTTCAATAGCATCCTGACTGGTCTTGCTACCTCCAATCCTAATTTACCTTTGTTGTTGTTTTTTTTTATCCTTCTAGTGGAATGACATTTCAGAATACAAAAATGACCATGTCACGGCCCTGTGTAAAAGTTTTCAATGACTTTTGATCACCTGTGGAATAAATTCCAACCCCTCGTCTTAGTACATAAAGCTTGTCACAATGTGGCTGCTGCTTTTCTTCTCCATTCTCCTGCCTCTCCGCACTCCCGACATGCACCGTGCTCCACGTCTTTGTGGAGACCAGGCTGTCTCATGCTATTCTATGTCTCTGCTCCTCCCCACATGTTTCTACCCACAATGACTCTCACCTCTTCATCGTGCAAACTCTAATGAATCTTTCAGCTTTAGCCCAGACAATACTGCCCCTAGGGAAACTTTGTAGATCCCCTCACGTGGGTTGGAGACCTACTCTGAGGGCCCAGATTTGGTGTGTTTTCGTATATATGTATAGCTGTGTGTATGTTTCCCTACCAGACCATGAGCTTCTGTGGCCAAAAACTCCTTTATTTATTCTGTAGCTTCCTTAGGACCCAGTCTTATTTCTTCTCCTAGTAGATGTCCAATACATATTTGCTGGCTATTAATAATGGAAAAGTAGGGTAGAGCAGAAGGTGCCCAGGGTTGGTGATGTCTCAGGAAATATACAGATCTCCCATTCAGAAGCTCCCACCAGGACCTGCCTGGGGGTGATAAGAATAAATGAGTTCTCTTTTAGTTCCACTTAACAGATACATATGGATCACCTCAAGGTTGGATATTAAAATACACTATGAAGATTGGGCACAGTGGCTCATGCCTGTAATCCCAGCATTTTGGGGGGCCAAGGTCAGGGGATCACTTGAGGTCAGGAGTTCAAAACCAGCCTGGCCAACATGGTTTGGATCTGTGTCCCCACCCAATCTCATGCTGGCCAACATGGTGAAACCCCATCTCTACTAAAAATACAATAATTAGCCAGGCGTGGTGGTGGGCACCTGTAGTCTCAGCTACTTGGTAGGCTGAGACAGGAAATCTCTTAAGCCTGGAAGGCAGAGGTTGCAGTGAGCCAAGATGGCACTGCTGCACTCCAGCCTAGGTGACAGAGCAAGACTTTATCTCAAAAAAAAAAAAATATATATATATACACACACACACACACACACACACACACACACACACACACACTATTAAACACTGATCCCTGAGGAAGAAATGCAAATTCATGCTCAACTAATCCCTACTGGTGAAATATTAAGCTTGGGCAAGTTTCCCATGATTTAATGAATAAGCTGTAAAAGAGGACACCACACTCTTCCGTCTGCTGCCCCAGGCTTGTGGTCACAACCAGGAGGCAGCCCGATTTCATCAGTGGTTAAATGAAGATGAGTGTATGCCCAGTCAGCACAGGGAAGATCACTGAAGGTCAGGGACAGAATGAAAGGGAAGGGCATCACTCTCAGCCCAGTGAAGAGATTTTCAGCTGATAGGCATTTCTGAGTGAAACTGTCCATATTATAAGGGCTTTTTACTGCTTTCTACACATCTGCTCTATGTTGCGTGGCATATAAAAGGCATGAGGCACACAGGGGAATTAGAAAAAAGGAGCCACAAGAAAAGAGATGGTCACTTTAAAAAGTCCCTAACACTTATATACAACTTTATAGTTTTCCTTTAAACAAGTTAGCTTTTATCATTATAAAATTATATGAAAAATGCTAATAACAAGAAATAATTGTATCCATATTTCTACACACAAAGATAATCGCTAAAATTGTGTTAAAATTTTTCCCCTTCATCTGTACCTCTATACATTTCAGTAGTTGAGAACATACCATATGTTTTCCCCCACTTGCCTTTACATCACAAGCATTATATGTTAATATATAGTTGTTTTACAGTTTTTATTACACTTTTAAATTAAGATATAATTTACATATAGTAATTTCTACAGTAAATTCACTCCTTTTCAGCATACAAAACTTTGTGAGATTCATGAATATGAGTTTGACGAATGTGTACAGTCAAGTAACCACTGCCACGGTCAAGATATAGAACAATTTCGTCTTCCTCTCAAATTCCCCGGTGGCCCTCTGTATTCAACCACCCTTAAATCCCAGATTCTGGAAACTGCTGATCTGTTGTCCATTTCTAAAGTTTTGTTTTTGCAAGAATTTCATGTGAATGGAATTATACAGTGATGTGGTTTGGATCTGTGTCCCCACCCAATGTCATGTTGACTTTTAATCCCCAATGTTGCATGTGGAACCTGGTAGGAGGTGATTGGATCATGGGGGAGGATTTCTCATGAATGGTTTAGCACCATCCCCCTTGGTGCTATCCTCATGATACTGAGTGAGTTCTCCTGAGATCTGGTTGTTTAAGAGTGTGTGGCACCTCCCTCTGTCTCTCTCTTGCTCCTGCTCTGGCCATGTGAATTGCCTGCTCTCCCTTCATTTTCTGTCATAATTGTAAGTTTCCTGAAGCTTCCCTAGAAGCTGAGCAGATG
The DNA here is from genome assembly GCF_003255815.1 of Theropithecus gelada. NCBI lineage: Eukaryota > Metazoa > Chordata > Mammalia > Primates > Cercopithecidae > Theropithecus > Theropithecus gelada. The sequence continues at coordinate 38,283,552 of NC_037681.1, forward strand.
CCAGCATCATGATTCCTGTACACCCTGCAGAACCGTGAGCCAATTAAACCTCTTTTATTTAATATTTACCCAGTCTCAGGTATTTCTTTATAGCAGTGTGAGAATGGATTAATACAAACAGTATGCAGACTTTTGGTTCTGCCTTCTTACATTCAACATATTGCATTTACGATTCATACATGTTGTTCTGTGTATAACCAGTTTATTCATTCTTATTGCTAAGTAGTATCCCATTGTATAAATGAACTATATTCCCTCGGTGAGGTACATTTGATTTGGGTTTTGTATAAATCTGATCATATTTAGACAATTACAAAAAAGCTGCTGTAAACATTTACATACACGTTTTCATATGAACATGTGATTCATTTCACTCAGGTAAGTGCCTAAGAGTGGATTGCTACGTTGTATGGTAAATGTGAATTTAACTTTATACAAACCTTTCTACCTAGTGCACAAATCTTAGTTTCTAATACCTCATTCTCCAATAAAAGGAACTAGAGATTTTTGGAGAAATGGCTGATTCGAGGACTAGGATAGGAAATATATAAAATGAACTTGGAGCATCTTGCAGTATCAAAAATGAAATAAAAACAAAACAGCCCATTGATGGGGACATATCAAAGAGTCACAAGGGCCACTGAAAGACCTCCTAATGGCCAAAGCTGGAACAATTTGAGAAACAAAGTAGAGAAAGTAGTATTGAATTGTAACCCAGAGTACAAAAGAGCTATCCATGTGTCCATACTGATATAAATACATGATCGAATAAATTAACGAATGGGGGAGAAGAGACGACAAATCTCCCATGCATAGGAATTCCAAATAAATTATGCAAAAAAAAAGGGGGAGCATAATTCCCCAGTCCTTCAGTATCGGTTGAACGTAGTGACTTCCTTCTAAAGTGTACAGTATGGAAATGGATGGGAAGTGGAAAGAAGAGTAAGTTTAAAGGTGAGAAATCTGACAAACACTACCACAGCCAGGTGATCAAAGTTAACATCAACAGCCAAAAATCATGTTGATTATATGTACTCTTGATATGATGTGATGAAAATGGCACTTTTACCTCTTTGGTTTTCCCTGCAAAAACCCATAACCAAATCATCTCCAACAAAGAGGCAAACTGCAATAGAGAGATATCCTACAAAATATGTAATCTGTACTCATCAAAGCTGTCAAGGTCATCAGAAATAAGGGAAGCCTGAGAAAACTGACATAGCCAAGAGGAGCTGAAGGAGACATGCTGGCTTTACATTACGTGGTATCCTAGATGGGATCTTGGAACAGAAAAGGTCAGTAGGTACAAAATAAGAAAGTCTGAAAAAGCTATAGACTTTAGTTGATAATAACCTATCAGTGTTGGCTGGTTAATTGTAGCAACTGTACCTTGCTAATGTAACATATTAATAAACGGGAAATTATCTGCAGGGATAGATAGAACTCTCTACTATCTGCTCAGTTTCTCTGTAAACCTAAATCCATTCTAAAAAATAAAATTTATCAATTAAAAAATCCTGAAAAATTGCTTTCCAAAATGGTTATATCACTTTGCATCCACACCATCAATGTATGAATGTTTTGTTTGCTCTATATCCTCGGTAGCATTTGGTATGGTAAGTTTATTTTATTTTAGTTTTATCAATAGTAATACTATATCGTCTCAGTGAAGTTTCTGCTCATCTTTTGCTCACTACTGGTTTTCTATTTGGGTTGCTGGTTTTCTTGTTTTAGAAGTTTGGCAGAATTTGAAAAATGTATTTTGAATATATGAGATATTTTATCTTCTATACAGCTTGAAACTTTTTCTCACAATCGGTGGTTTACTTTTTCATTCTCTTAATGGTCTTTTGAAGAGTATAAATTCTTAATTTTTATGAAGTCTAATTTATCAATTTTTCTTTTATGGATTGTGCTTTTGATGGTGTATCTAAGAACTCTTTACTTAATCCAAAGTCAAAAAGATTTTCTCCTAGAAGTTTTATAATTTTAGGTTTTACATTTAGGTATATGATTCATATTGAGTTAATTTTTGTATAGGTTTTGTAAGGTAGAAAGAGAGGATACACACACACACACACACACACACACACACACACACATATATTTATGAGACACTTAATGCCAGCTTATGAAAGCAGCGGGGTGGAGGGGGTGGAGGCTGGGGGCTGTACTCTGCAAAGCCACAGAGGCATAGCTGCCCAAAACTGTGGGAGACCACCTCTTGTATCAGCGTCACCCAGATGTGAAACATGGAGTCAAAGGAGGCCATTTCGGAGCTTTAAGATTTAATGACTGCCCCTACTGGATACATATAAACATATATGTATGTCCTATATTCCTACCTCTTATATATGTGTGTGTGTGTGTATGTATATATGTGCATATATATGTCCTTTATTCCTACCTCACAAAACTTATACAAAAATTATAATACGTAAATATAAATACACACACACACACACACACACACACACACACACACACACACACACATATCCTCTATTCCTACCTGTCAAAGTCATCAGAAACTATATATATATTTGCAAGTGGGTATCTAATTGTTCCAGCGGCATCCGGTGAAAATACAATCCTTTCTCCATTGAACAACCTTTTATGCCTTTGTCAAAAATCAGTTGATCATACATGTGCAGGTTTATGCAGGCCTGACTATTCTGTTCTGTTTACCTACATGTCCATCTTTGTGCAGGTACCTCACTATTTTGATTACTGTGCTTTATAGTAACCCTGGAAACCAGGTATGGTGAGAACTCCAACTTAGTTCTTTATTGTTTTTTAAAGTGTTTTGACTATTTTAGTTCCCTCACCTTTCCATACAAATTTTAGAATCAGCATGTCCATTAAATCCTGCTGGGATTTTTGATTGAAATTCCACTGAATCTAGAGATTGATTTTGGGGAGTTGACATCTTAACAATATTGACTCTTTCAATGTATGTGCGTGGTATATCACTCTATTTAATTAGATTCACTTGGTTTCATTCATGTTTTGTAGTTTTCAACCTGTATATCTTGCAATATTGTTAGATTTGTGACTAAACATTTTATGCTTTTGGTGGTAATGTAAATGAAACTTTCAAAAACAATACAATTTCTAATTTTCATTGCAGTGTATAAGGATACAACTGATTTTATGTATTACTTTATATCTCATGGCCTTACTAATTATAGTAGCATTTTTTTTTTATGTGTGTGGTTTTGTAGGGGTTTCTTTGTTGTCTGTAATTAAAACAGTTTTATTTGTTCTTGTCCAAACATTTTCTTTTTCTGCTATTGCCTTATGGTACTACTACAACCTTGAAGATGGTGATGAATAAGATTCATGAGAGCATATATCCTGGTCTTGCTCTCAAGATTCAGGTTTTCAACATTAAGTGTGATGTTAGTTTAAGTTTTATGTGGATGCCTGCCTGATACGGTTTGGCTCTGAGTCCCCACCGAAATCTCATCCTGAATTGTAATTCCCACCTGTCAAGGAAGGGGCCTGTAATTGCCACATGTCAAGGGAAGGAGGTGATTGGATCATGGGGGTGGTTCCCCCGTGCTGTTCTCATGATAGTGACTGAATTATCACGAGATCTGATGGTTGTATAAGTGTTTGACAGTTCTTCCTTCACATGCTCTCTCGTGCCTGCTTCCCCTTTCTCCATGATTGCATGTTTCCTAAGGCCTCCCCAGCCATGTGGAACTCTTGACCATGTGGTAAAAAAGAAAAAACCCATTTTCTGGGGAGAAATTCAAGCTGGCTGCATAAATTTGCATAAGCAATAAGGAGCCAAATGTTAATAGCAAAGATAACGGGGGAAATGTCTTCAGGGCATGTCAGAGATATTCATAGCAGCCACTCCCATTATAGGCCCTGAGGCCTAGGAGGAAAAAATGGTTTCATGGACCAGGCTCAGGGCTCCCCTGCTCTGTTCAGCCTTGGGACCTGGTGCCCTGTGTCCTAGCTGCTCCAGCTCCAGCCATGGCTAAAAGGGGCCAAGTTACAGCATGGGCCATTGCTTCAGAGAGTGCAAGCCCCAAGCCTTGGCAGCTTCCACGTGGTGTTGGGCCTGTGGGTACACAGAAGTCAAGAATCGAGTTTTGGGAACCTTTGTCTGTATTTCAGAGGATGTATGGAAACACCTAGCTGTCCAGGCAGATGTCTACTGCAGGGGCAAAACCCTCATGGATAAACTCTGCTAGCACAGTGAAAAGGGGAAATGTGGGGTTGAAGCCCCCACACAGAGTCCCCACTGGGGCACTGCCTAGTGGAGCAGTGAGTAAAAGGCCACAATCTTCCAGACCTCAGAATGGCAGATCCACCAACAGCTTGCACCATGTGCCTGGAAAAACTGCAGACACTTAATGCTAGCCCATGAAAGCAGCCAGGGAGAGGGTGTTGGGGGTGCTGTACCCTGCAAAACCACAGAGGTGCAGCTGCCTAAGACCATGGGAGCCTACCTCTTGCATAAGCATGACACAGATGTGAGACATGGAGTCAAAGGAGATCATTTCAGAACTTTAAGATGTAATGACTGCCCCCACTGGATCTTGGACTTGTGTAGGGTCTGTAGCTCCTTTGTTTTGGCCAATTTCTCCCATTTGGAATGGCAGCATGTATCCAATGCCTGTACCCCCATTGTGTCTTGGAAGTAACTAACTAGCTTTTGATTTTACAGGCTTATAGGCAGAAAGCACTTGCCTTGACTCAGATAAGACTTTGGACTTGGCCTTTTGAGTTAAAAGACTTTTGACTTTGGGGGACTGTTGGAAGAGCATGATTGGTTTTAAAATGTAAAAAAGACATGAGATTTGGGAGGTTCCGGGGGCAGAATGATATGATTTGTCTGTGTCCCCACCCAAATCTCATCTTGAATTATAATTCTCATGGGTTGAGGTAGGGACCTGTAATCCCCACATGTCTAGGGAGGAAGGTGATTGGATCATGGGGGTGGTCTCCCCCATGCTGTTCTCGTGATAGACAGTGAGTTCTCACGAGATCTGATGGTTTTAAAAAGTGGCAGTGTTTTCCTTTGCTCTCAATTCCCTCTCTCCTGCCGCCTTGTGAAGAAGGTGCCTGCTTCCCCTTCTGCCATGATTGTCAGTATTCTGAGGCCTCCCAAGCCATGCATAACTGTGAGTCAATTAAACCTCTTTTGTTTATAAATTACCCAGTCTCAGGTAGTATCTTTATAACAGTGTGAGAATGGACTAACAAAATGCCTTTTATCAGATTGAAGTTCCTTTCTATTCCTAATTTCCTGAGAATTTTTATTATGAATGAATATTGAATTTAGTCAAAGGCTTTTTCTGCATCTGTTGAAATGATGATATGCTTTTCCCTCTTTAGTCTATTCCTATGGCGAATTATATTGATTGGTTTTTGAAAGTTGAGTCAGTTGAATACCTGACATGTATCCTACTTGATTATGACATATTATCCTTTTTGTATATATTAGTTTCAATTTGCTAAACTTTGTTGAGGATCTTTGTGTATATGTTTATGTGGGATATTTTTCTGAAGTCCTGTTTTCTTATAATGTCTTTGTATGGTTTTGGTATCAGGTTAATGCTTGCCTCATAGTGATAGAGGCAGGAGGCAGAGAACTCTCCTAGGCAGATAAGGGAGGGTCCCTAGAGAATCTCCAACCCACCCCACAAGTGCTTACACCAGATGTTTTGTGCAGAACTTGCACAGGCGGTTTGCCTGAACATTCCTACAGCAGACTAAGGGCACACATGTACACTGTGGGGAGGGGGTGGAGCCACCAGGAATTTGCACCTTATACAAATAGGGAAGCCAGACCCATCAGCCTTTATATAACAGCCCTGGTATTTAGCTGTGAAGGGGGCAACTGGGAACCTGCTTTCAGGACCCAGCTCTTGGCTGAGAACTTTCCTTTTGCTTAATAAATTCTACTCCACTCACCCTTCAATGCCTGCATGCTTAATTTTTCCTGATTTTGAGACAAGAACCTGATCTAGCTGAGCTAAGGAGTAAAAAAATCCTGCATCATCTTGGTGGCCCATATGGGCACCTGAAGAAGGATGAGTAAAATGCAGAGCCCCAAAACCTCTTTTACTTTCGTTTCACAGCCTTCTTATCCTCAGATTTTTCTGAAGGTAGAGGAAAACTGAATCTCTGATTAGCCAATTAAGAATGAATGATGGCACATCTACAGAGGAGGGTCCTCTCCACACCGATTGCTCTCAGGAGTTGGGAATGTCGACTTTGTTCCAGTCTAGCCTTTTCTATGGCATTTTTATTCTTTCTTTTGGGACGGTCATGGCACCTATCTCCTCTTTTACAATGTTAGGAAGGCTGATGCAAACTGTTACTGGGTAGAATGAGCCCTTGCCCCAGCCATCGGATGTGCAATTTAGAACAATGTAATTTCCATCTGTTCTTAGAAGCATGTCCCCTACTCCCACTTCAATGGCCACAGGCTTGCGCAGGGGATGGACGGGTGAGCAGCAGCTTCCTGCCCCTATCCCCTCCTGGCTAGGGTGCATGGCTCTATGTCTGCCACATGTGCATGCTACATGCAATGGCCACATGGGGTGGGAATGAGCCATGACCACTGCCCAGGCCCGGGCCTCAGGGCAGTCTCAGGGACCAAGGGCCCCATGTGGCCAGCTGGCCAAGCCAGGAGGGAGGAAACAGCAATTAAAAGTTTATCTCTCAGTTGGAGGAATCCATTTGCATAAGAAGTTTTTCCCTAGGCATCTTCCCCCCTCCCCCCGCACTTAAGCTGTTGGTGTTAACTTCTTTGAGAGACTTTTTTTTTTTTTTTTTTTCCACTTTTGAAAGGCATTTTATTAGGCCAGGACTCCCTTGTTCAAAGAGGACCCAGCTCCACAGCTTCACCTTAGCATGACTAATTCCTGTGGATTAGGCTCTTTCCTGTTTCATGGATGGAGGTCATGCTAGCATCCAAGAGATTGACAAGGTCTGGGGAACTCAAAGATTACTGACAACAGGAGTACAAGCTATGCAAGGGTAAAGGTGGATAATTCCCACCCCCGAGGTCCCCTATTAACATGGGTGAAAGTCACATTCACAGCCAGAGGTGGCACCCTGTTCGAGGTTGCCAGAACTTGGGGGTATAACGATGGAAAAAGGAGAGAGGGATGCGTCTTCTTTCTCTCCCTCACATACCCCAGGTATTTACTAGGAAGGAAAAGGAACTAGAAATGCCTGTTCCCCTCTTTCTAGATGGGTAAACAATCATCTTCAATCTCTGCTTCTCTTGAACTCCTCCTGAATCACTGGGACGCCTTTGAAAAAAATGCCTTACTTTTCCTTTTTCCTCCTCTGTCCTCATACCACAGGATATATAGTGGTGTTCTCATACCACAGGATATATAGTGGTGTTCTCATACCACAGGATATATAGTGGTGTCCTCAAACCACAGGATATATAGTGGTGTCCTCATACCACAGGATATATAGTGGTGTTCTCATACCACAGGATACTCCCCTCAGATGCATTCCCCAAACTGGAACAAGTTAACTTCCCCAAACCTTAAACTGCTGGGCTTAACATTGAGTTTCGTGGAAGAGAACCCAGAAGCCTGACATGCAGGCAAAAGGGTAAAAGTTTTTACCAGTCAGACTTCTGGCCTCCCTCTCCCTGTGCAAACTGGTTGAATGAATGATAAAATCACTGTTTATATCCTCTATAAAGTGTTCATTAATGGAAAAAAGATGTGTGAGGCTAGTCTTAAGGTGTAGCCAATCTGGTGTGCTTTGTGTCTTTGTGTATGGTTCTGTCATAAAGGCTACATTAGGACAGAATGCAGACCTAGGACTCTGTAAGCCCAGTGTTCAAAGCCAGCCTGGCAAACTGGTCAGTAACAAACTTTGTTGCAAGTCTCCATCTTGTTTTATGTCTTTGGGAGCACAACCTGTAACCACATGGCAACCTGTAACCACCATTTGGTTTTGGTCTCTGCCATTTTATAATGGTGGCCTGGGTTCAATCTTGGCATAGAGAACGAGTACTTTCTGGTTAATATCTGTGTGACTTTTACCATTTGCTGATTCTCTTTCACTCCGTGAACAACTTCCAGCTTCCTTTATTAAATATTCCTTTCTCTGAGCCACCTATAAAGATCCTAGATTTTGTAAAAACTACTTATCACCTCTTTGAAAATACCTCGTATACTTGCAGTTAAGCCATAACTATAGCTGAGGCTTCTTGTTTTCACCTGTGAGGTTACTTTGGTAAAGTTCAAAGGCCAGAAATATTGGCCACTTGGCATGGCTAAAGTCAAGTAATAAGGGATTTGAAAAGATTTTCTTAAGGAGCACTCAGCTTAATTAAAAATGGATAGCTAAACTATAGGTATTTTTAAAAGGCCTTTACGTTTTTCTCTTCTTGGATCTTGTTTTTCTGTAAGAAGAAAGAACTTTTCTTGTTTTTTTCTCAATCAACTGAATTGTTTTTCTCCGTTTTGTCTTGCCACTCTTAGTGCATGCATGGCAAGCCCTAAGATAACTTCTGATAGCCTGAGACTTTGGGAAAAAGCAGAGAAGGAGCCACAAACCCCATTTTGGTAAAACAAAAAACAAAAAACCCTCTGTTTTCCTCAAGGAACCCCAGGAATTAAAAGTAGATAGATCCCTCTCAGAATCCGTTTCTGTCTTCCAGCCGGATCTGCTTATTAGGCTCTGATAGACCACACACTTTCCTAGCCCTGTTTCTTGGAAGGCTCCACCCTGAGGCCAATAATCCAATTAGGAGATTGGCAAATGAAAAATCTTACAACTACGAGGTCTTCTTCTGTCTGTCTGTGTAATCATCATGTATGTATTATGTGTGGATGGTTATATAAAAAAGAGCTCTAATTGATTGGCCTGAAGAAAAATAAGTGCTTAGATCAAATTTTTTTGAAGGAAAAATAAAAGGCTCCACCCTAATCCAATTAGGAGTTCGGCAAATGAAAAATCTTACAACTATGGGGTCTTCTCTGTCCATCTGTGTAATCATCATGTATGTGTTATGTGTGGATGGTTATATAAAAAAGAGCTTTAATTGACTGACCTGAAGAAAAATAAGTGCTTATATCAAATTTCTTTTGAAGGAAAAATAAAAGCTGTAATGCCTTTTAGTTAATGTGACTTTAATCTTTAAGGAATAAAAACAGTTTTGAAGATAGTTGGTAAAATACAAATGTCTTCAAAATGTAAATATGTGGTCTAAATTATGTGGGTCAGATACTAGGTTTGCTAAATGTTTTAAGGTTATAAACTGCTTTTTTGGCTTTGAGAACTGTTTGACTTACCTGCTTCACAACTGGTAAAGCCTGGGGACATATGGAATTAACCACACCCTTAAGTATGCTGGAAAGAGTCACACCTTACCTGTGCATGGTACATAATTAAAATAACTTAACAGGTTTTACACTAAAATTAAAAATTGCTAAGAGTTGCCATTATAACATGTACTTGAGACTACTGGAAATAGATTTATATGCAAGGTGTGTAAGGAAAGTAAAATGCATTTTTGGTAGAAGAGTATTAGAAGGCATGGGAATGTAAATTTCTCCCAATGATTAAAGGATTGTTTTGAATTAGATAATAAGATAAAGCTAGAGGTTTAAACAAATGGTGGAAGGTTTGTAAAAATAATCTTGTAAAAGAAACTCTGTGTGTGAACATATTAACAAAAATTTATAAAGGGTTATAAAAGGTTTATAAGAATCTTACTTCGTGGTCAAATGATTAAGATTGGATAGAAGTATCTATAAGGTTTCATTTAAAAAAATTGGGGTTGATCCCATCAAAATGTGTGCAAAGGATATGAACAGACACTTCTCAAAAGAAGACATTTATGTGGCCAATGAACATATGAAAAAAAGCTCCATGTCACTGATCATTAGAGAAATGCAAATCAAAAACACAATGAGATACCATCTCTTGCCAGTCAGAATAGCGATTATTAAAAAGTAAAGAAACAGTAGATGTTGGTGAGGTTGTGGAAAAATAGGAATCCTTTTACACTGTAGGTGGGAATGTAAATTAGTTCAACCATTGTGGAAAACAATACGGTGATTCCTCAAGGATCTAGAACCAGAAATACCATTTGACCCAGCAATTTCATTACTGGGTATATACCCAAAGAAATATAAATCATTTTGTTATAAAGACACATGCACACATATACTGCAGCACTATTTCTAATAGCAAAGACATGGCCAACCCAAATGCCCATCAATGACAGACTGGATATAGAAAAATGTGGCACATATACACCACGGAATACTATGCAGCCATAAAAAGGAATGAGATCATGTCCTTTGCAGGGACATGGACGAAGCTGGAAGCTGTCATCCTTAGCAAATTAACACAGGAACAGAAAACCAAATACCGCATGTTCTCACTCATAAGTGGGAGTTGAACAATGAGAACACATGGACACAGGGAGGGGAACATCACACACCGGGGCCTGTTAGGGGGTGGAGGTGAGGGGAAGGAACTTAGAGGACAGGTCAATAGGTGTAGCAAACCACCATGGCACATGTATATCTATGTAACAAACCTGCCATTCTACACATGTATCTTGAAACTTAAAGTAAAATAAAAATTAATAAAAATAAAAAAATTATTGATCCATAAAAAATTGAGGTTGACATTAATAGACTAATGCAAGTATAAAATTTGGCTTTTTCTCCCTTGAACAATATTTTCATGTAATAGTAAACAATAATGAAAGGTTTTTGCCTTTTAAAAAATTTTTCAGTCACCATTTTGGCTAAAATAAATGACTTATGGTAATTTGGAATTTTGTTTCATAATATCAATGCTTTGAACCTCTAATATATTTAATAGGCTTCCCCAAATCAAACTTCAGCTTCAAAAATTGTCTTTTCTGACCCCTACCTTGTGGATGCTACAGAGAGGTAAACAGGATTATTTGACGTATTTAGTTATGTGGGGTTGTCAAAGTGATGTTCAATCTCTTTAGGTTATATTTTAGTAAATAATATTAATATATGTTCCAAAATTGTATGGGGTGTCTAAAATTCTAATGTCTGAGTATATGCTATCAATCATAATTAAGGTTTTTATGTTAAACTATTGTAAACCACAGAAATAAGCAAATTTTTTTGTCAATTGTGTTTGACTGTAACTACAACTACCCTGGATATTTTGTCATTCACAGACAATTGTTGTCTTGCTTTGAGCCTTTTTCAAAAGATGGTTTATAATCAGCTATAGGAGTTTGACGTGCTCTCAATGCAGGTTTCTGATAACTTTGGAGATTTTGACATTGGCATAAAGGAAGAACATATAAGACTCACAAAGAACTGAAATGTTCATGAATATTAAGCAGAACAACAGTTACCAGAATGGACTGAACTGACAGAAAACTGAAGTAATCTTTTTAATCTTTTTGCTTAAAGGGTTGCTGATCCTTGTTTTGTTTTTCAGAGTCCAGGAAACTTTTATTTTGAGCTACTTGCAGTCTTTAATAATTGAGTAAGGTATCTTCCTGTGAATGAAATTTGGAACATATTTGTTTTTCTCTGCCTGGCTTCTCCAGAATTTGGAAACCATTTGTGAGTATTCTTGACTTATGGCAATATAATTATTTGCATCAGTGCAATAAGAATCCATTTTCTGTTGCAACAGGACACAATTGGAGAAACTGATTGTTTTACTCAGGCTTTGAATGGAAGGGTGTGCTTCCCTTTAAGGAATCAAGCTTGACTTGCAGAGCCAGTAAGAGCCCTTTGGGAAACCTGGCCTCATACCTTGTCTACACAGTCCCTGCACAGGGTTCCTCACCTGCTGTGATTAAAAAATGTCACTTGCTAACAGACCCAGGAGCCCCATATTCTTGGGACCTCAAGAAGAGAGGAATTTACACACCTCATAGGTATTTGAGGGTACAAATGCCCGGCTGGGCTCAGCTGTAATAGGTCTTGCCTGAGATTCCTTGTGGAACAGAGTTCCATCAAAGCCAACTGAAAAGCCAATGTGACAAATAATTATTCTTGCTGCACTTTATACAAATAATCAAGCCAAGAGACTAAAGTTTATTTTGCAAACAACTCAGTCCTATCATGATTTGTTTTCGACAAAAATGAGGACTGGAGAGAGAAAAATTATGTTTCAAAACTTATCATACATTTGTCATTGCATTCTAATCTCATTCATTGTTTTAAAGTTTTTGCCTACATTTTAGACTAACCCTGCTTATTCCTGTGAACTAACCAGTGATCTCTGGCTGCATCTCAGAAGAAACAAAAGGGTTGGGTATTGTAAAAATCTGGATCAATATTTTAATTCTGAGCAATTATCCTGCAAATCCTGCTGGGTGATGGCAGTAAATAGGGTGCCCATAACCCGGAGTTTTCTTTGTTTGGGAAAATAAGACCAAGGGAGCTAACCAAAGCCAAGCCCCAAGCACCCAAATCTTAGCAGGCATAACTATAGCCACCAGTTATCTGGGCATGTTGGCAGCCTTGGGGTCCTTACCGCCACTTGTTTTGTTTTGATGCATGTCTTCTAATAACCCAGTTTTTCTTTTCTCACCTTTAGACCGTCAAACTCCAAACAGTCATGTAACTGGAGCCTCAAACGATGACTCCTTTTTACCAGTGACCCTTACATATGCCTCTGAGGGAGATCTAATTGTCATTTTCCCAAAACAGCGCCCCCTGTCAGCAGGAAGCAGTTAAGACTGGCCTTCCTCTCTATTCTAACGTCTGTTAAAGGCACCTCGGGAAATGACAGAGGCAGGACGCAGAGAACTCTCCCAGGCAGATAGGGCAGGTCCCCAGAGAATCTCCTGACCAGCCCCACAAGTGCTTACATCAGATGTCTTGTACAGATAAGGGAAGTTGCATATTGGTCTTGCCTGAATGTGCCCACAGCAGAATAAGGGCCCATGTGCACCCTTGGGGGAGGGAGTGGAGCCACCAGGAATTTGCACCTTATACAAATAGGAAACCCAGCCTCATCAGCTTTTATATAAAAGCCTTTGTATTCAACTGTGAAGGGGGCAATTGGGAACCTGCTTTCAGGACCCTGCTCTTTGCTGAGAGCTTTCCTTTTGCTTAATAAATTGTACTTTACTCACTCTTTTATGTCTGTGTGCCTAATTTTTCCTGGTTGTGAGACAGGAATCCAGATCTAGCTGAGGTAAGGAGTAAAAAATCCTGCATCAATAAAATGTGTTTGGAAGTATTGTCTCTTATTGTAATTCTAGAAGAGGCTGTATAGAATTGGAAGTATTTCTTATTTAAATACTTGGCAGAATTTACAAGTAAAGCCCCCTGAGCCAGGAGGCGTTTGTTTGTTTTGTTTTTTTAAATTATAATTTATTTTCTTTAAGAATAAATGCTACAGCAAAAGAAACTATCATCAGAGTGAACAGGCAACCTACAGAATGGGAGAAATTTTTTTCAGTCTATCCATCTGACAAAGGGCTAATATCCAGAGTCTACAAGGAACTTAAGCAAATTTACAAGAAAAAAACAACCCCATCAAAAAGTAGGCAAAGGATATAAACAGACACTTCTCAAAAGAAGACATTTATGTGGCCAACAAACATATTAAAAAAAGCTCATCATCACTGGTCATCAGAGAAATGCAAATCAAAACCACAATGAGATACCATCTCACACCAGTAGAATGGTGATCATTGAAAAGTCGGGAAACAACAGATGCTGGAGAGGATGTGGAAAAATAGGAACGCTTTTACACTGTTGGTGGGAATGTAAATTAGTTCAACCATTGTGGAAGACAGTGTGGAAATTCCTCAAGGATCTAGAAATGGAAATACCATTTGACCCAGCAATCCCTTTACTGGGTATATACCCAAAGGATTATAAATCATTCTACTATAAAGACACATGCAGGCATATGTTTATTGTAGCACTATTCACAATAGCAAAGACATGGAACCAACCCAAATGTCCATCAATGATAGAATAAAGAAAATGTGGCACATATACACATGGTATACTATGCAGCCATAAGAAAGGATGAGTTCATGTCATTTGCAGGGACATGGATGAAGCTGGAAACCATCATTCTCAGCAAACTAATACAGGAACAAAATATCAGACACCACATGTTCTCTCTCATAAGTGGTAGCTGAATAATGAGAACACATGGACACAGGGAGGGGAACATCACACACCGGGGCCTGTCGGGGGTGGGGGGCTAGGGTAGCGACAGCATTTGGAGAACTACCTAGTGTAGGTGATGGGTTGATGGGTGCAGCAAACCACCATGGGGCACATCTATACCTATGTAACAAACCTGTGCATTTTGCACATGTATCCCAGCACTTAAAGTATAATTTAAAAAAAAGAGTAAGTTTGAAATAGATCCTCTCCCTCTTTCTTCCTTTCTCTCATGAAGTTTTGGCAATTTGCATCTTTTAAGGAATTTGTCTGTATCATCAAAATTTTGGAGATTAAGGTATACAATTGTTTGTAGTATTTTTATATTTTAATGGTTTGTACGGTCTGTAATGATGTTTTCTCTTTCATTCCTAAAATTTGAAACTTTTGTTTTTTTCTCTTTCCCTTGGGCCATCTGGCTATAGGTCTATCAATTTTGCTGGCTTTGTCAAACTACCAGTTATTGATTTCACTGTTTTTGTCGTCTCTGTTCAGAGTGTCCTTGATTTCTGCTCTTTATTTTTCCTTTCATCTACTTGTTTCAGATTTGTTTTGCTTACTTTTCTAGTATTTTAAGATAAAATTTTAGATTACTAATTTGAAACCCTTTTTCATTTTAATATAAGCCTTTATTGTCAATACTTTCCTCCAAAGCTCTGCTTTTAGTAAGTTCCACACATTTTGATGTGTGGTATCTCTGATTTTACTCTCAAATGGTCATCAGAGCACCTTTAGCCAAACATTAGAATCACCTCTGGTGCTTGAAAAACATGCCAATGTTCACCCCTAACCAAGACCACATATGTTAGAAAATCTGGGAGTGGGCCCTGGGAATTCCTTTGTTTTAAAAGCTCCCCAGGTTATTCTGATGTCCATCTAAGGTTGAGAATTCCTGCTCTAATCTCATTAAAAGTGATTCCCAATGCTCACGTGCCAATGCTTATCTGGATGCTTGTAGAAAATTTAAACTATTGTACCCACTCCTAGAGCTTTGACTGAGCAGGTGTACAGTGGCCTGTGGAAACCACTATTTAAAGTTTTTAAACTTTAAAACCACTTAAAAAGTTGGAAATCACTTTTTAAAGTTTTTAAAAAGTAGCCCATGTGATTCTGGTGCATGTGGGTCTCAAACTACACTTTGAGAAAATCTGCATTAAAATTCATAAAATAAAAAGCGAGTTCCTGTTGTAGTCCCAGCTGTACCAAGTACTGTTGACACCCTTAGAGAGGGTGCCCTCCTCCCTTTCTACTATGCCAGCACAGAACAAGTCTAGGATGGCAAGGAGGTCTTCCTTACTGGGAACACCTGAGATGCCTTCATTCTTGCTGCTGCTGCCCTCAACATCATTTCTGCAAGGCCAAGGAGAATTACTTCAGTAGATTTCAGGTCTTTGTGCAGTTTGCTTTGTCTGAATACACCCTTTCCCGCTTTGTGCCTAGCTAACTCACTCCTCCCTGCCACTTCGTCCAGGAAGCCTTCTCTGACCTTCTCCCAGAGTGGAAGTCTGCAGACTTCTCTGATCTAGATTAGGTGCACCTCTTCTGGACCTAATATCTTCTCTGCCGATCAGTCTCAGTGTTAATCATCTACTTACTCATCTGTATTCCTCACTAAACCCTTTGAGGATGAGTCTAGTATTCTGTGTCTTCAGGGTTTAGCCTTGGGTCTAGAACCTAACAGATCTTCAGTAAATGTGAACCAAGCTGATCTAAAATGAGTGCTTTTCAAATAGAGGATACCCCAACAAGTCCAGCTTCCTACTGGTTTTTGTTTAGGGTGTGGTCAGAGTAGCAATCTCCCATTTGCTCTATATTGAAAATCCTGACCATCAGGAACCTAATCAATGCATAGGTGTAGGAGGTGGAGGAAGCACCGCTGGCTCTCCAGTCTCTAGCCCAGGGTCTGGCACATAGCAACTGCTCAGGAATATTGTTTGATTGAACCACCAGAAGGAAACAAAGTTGGAAAATGCCAAGATATATTCAAAATTAAGATGTGGTGGGCCCACAAAGTCCTGAATCATCGAAGAAAAACTCATTTAACTTATTGTTTATTAGATTCTAATCACACTGAAATATCCAAACTCATTTCCAGGCTTTCTAAGTAGAAGAGACTTAGAGAAGAACTCACTTTTTTCCCCCCAGAAAAAAGAATAAGTGAAACTACTTCTGCACATTCCAGTTAATGGATTAACATAATGAATGTTGGTAGGTCAAATAATGTAGCTGTGTAAACATTTGTTTAAGCTGCTGCCAACAAAGAAGTTTAATCTCCTTGAAGGAAACTTCATTTTTAGTCCCTTCGAAAACATCTATTTACTAATAATCAAATTGATATACACAGTATTTCTCAATGTACATCCCAGGGTACTTGTTTATCACAGCGTGTTGTATTTTGCTGTAGGCATTTATAAATCATAAAATTGCTTTTTTTAAAAAAAATAGAAATCCCTTCACATTCTGCATAGTTATTCAAAGCAGACATAGCTTTTTAACATAGAAATAATTGCATGTGATTTTTTAATTTAAAGAATGAAATTGTGTCCTTTTTGGGGTCACATCAGTTAAAGGGAAGGTGATATGATTGTCTTTTTGTGTGCTACAAGGAGGAGGAATCAGTTAAGCTTTGAAGACTGGGAAAAAAGGAAGAGTTGAGGATGGATGAAGTATGACTGGAGAGTACTGACTAGAATTCATTGACTCAGACTTCATTTGTTCAATAAGAAAATATTTACTGAGTACCTACTATGTGTAAGCTGCTGTTTCAGAAGCTGACTGCTGAGTAACGATGGAAGAAGATTTTTGCAAAACAGATCGTGGTGAGGTAGAAAGAGCTCTGAACAAAAAATAACTGCTTTTAGTTCTATAAATGCCTTGGGTAACTTCTTGTCCTCGCTGGTCTCTATCCTGTATGTATGTAAAATGGGGGTGGTGGGATTGAACCGCATGATCTCCAATTCCTATGTGTCTCTGCTACCAAAGTACTACCAGGTGACTAAAAAATGAAACTTTGCATAGGCAATTTCAGTGTGGGAAGAGTTCAATATGTTAAGGTTCAATAGATGAACAGGCCGAGAAAGCTATGTGGCTGGCATAATAGAGAAGGAGTGTTCATGATTCTTTTTGAAGGGGGTGTGGTAAACTGGGTGGCAGATAAGTGGAAGAGTTCTGAGAAAATTGCAGCCGAGAACTGGGTCTATTTTTCTATGTCTCCATACTATCATAGAGATGGGCTCTAGTCAAATTGAAGCCAGGCTCAATGTTAGCAGCATGGTGGACCAGAAAAAAAAATGTTTTATATAGTCTTGGGTTGGATTTTTTTCTGTCCAACTCAATTATTAGCTCCCTGTGGTCTCCCTTTCTTATTTCCTATCTGGATGCTGTTGGAAAGTGTCTAACCCTTTTAGATTAAGGTTGATGCATACATTATATGAGTTAATATATATGACACTTAATACATGATACTGAGTAAATTCTTGAATGTCAATTTTTTTTCTTGCTACTATAAAAGTACAATGATCTGGGATCTTCTATTAGAGAGCCAAATTGTGAATATTTGTTTAACTAAAGAATTATTCTCTCATAAAGATAATGATGACTCTTACGTTCATCACCTTGGACTGGAGTATATGTTCTCTTTGACAACTATTTCACAAGTATAGGCTTCTAAGTGTTAGCTCCCTATGCCCAGTTACCCCTTTTGCCAATGCATTACCCACCTGCTGTTGGAGTTTTCTTTCTAAAGCACAGTTCTGATCATGCTACTCCTCTGCTCAAAATTCTACATTGGCTCCCTGTTGCTTACACAACAAAATTCCACCCCTGTGCTTGCATTCTAAGCTCACCGTGATTCAGATTCACCATGCATTTCCAGCCTCATCTCACATATCACTGCATGCACATTACCCTCTATTTCAGGGGTTCTCAAATCTAAGTGTGCTTCAGAGTCACCTGGATGTCTTGTTAAAACACATGTTTCTGGGCCTTATGCCCAGCATTTCTGATTCTGTGAGCCTAAGTGGGAGCCTTGAAATTTTGTATTTCTAACAAGTTCCCAGTTGACACTGATGTTGCTTATCTAGGGACTACACTTTTAGGAATCATTGTTGGCCGGCCTTGTTGTCCGGGCACAGTGGCTCACACCTGTAATCCCAGCACTTTGGGAGGCCGAGTCTGGGGGGATCACCTGAGGTCAGGAGTTTGAGACCAGCCTGGCCAACATGGTGAAAACCTATCTCTACTAAAAATACAAAAAATTAGCTGCGTGTGGTGGTATTCACCTGTAATTCCAGCTACTTAGGAGGCTGAGTCAGGAGAATTGCTTGAACTAGGGAGGCAGAGGCTGCAGTGAGCCAAGATCGTGCCTCTGCACTCCAGACTAGGCAACAGAGTGAGACTCCATCTCAAAAAAAAAAAAAAAAAAAGAGAGAGAGAGAACCATTGCTCTAACACCACCAAATGCTGGTTCTTTTGGAATATATCTAGTGTCTACTTTTTCATCTTAGCATTTTTCTGGTGCTCTTTCCTCTTTCCTTGGGCACCTTCTATTGGTAGAATTCCTCTCATTTTTCAAACTAATTTTACTTTCTTTGGAAGCTCATACTAATCATCAGTCAGTATTAAAGGGGGAGCACTGACCTCTGTTTCCTTCCACAACATGCTGCTTGTACTCTGCTTTAGTATTTATATCGTTCTGCATTGTACTAGAGCTAATTGTGTTTGTCCTCTTGCTCACATTCAGTTGTCAAGCCCATGAAAGAAGGGACCATATTTCATTAATCTTCGATCTTCAAATGAATTGAATTTCATCATGGTGCCTAAAAGCCAGCCCCAGTAATTACACATCTGTTTTCTTAAAAATGTATCTGATTATCACAGCCTGCAGAAAAGACAACAATCTTATGGGGAGCAGCCACCTGCCTTTTGAGATAGAAGGATATGCACCATTTAAGTGCCTGAACAAATGGATTCCATCAGCAACATGATAGAGAAATTTACTAAGGTTAGAAAGAAACCAGCCTGAAATGTTGGGGTGGTAGGTTTCAGAGTTGCCTATATAATAAAGATGCTGAACCCCATTGCAGTAAGTCAAGCTGTCACAGGGAACACTATCTAAAGCCAACTCAAATCTAATGAGGTGTTTGAATTATTGTTAAAAGGAAGAATGCCGGAAGCTATTTCTTCTCTGTGGATTGTGCTTTCCTGTACCAAATGTACAGGAAAGAACTGGGGGAATTAGTAATGAAGCCAGAGTAAATGCACAGTCTGGAGAAAGTTTTGTTCAATCTAAATTTCAGACAATGTAACATAATCATTTGTTCAATCTAAATTTCAGAGAATGTAACATAATCAATCTCCTTAAATACTCTGTCAGTTTCCAAAGAGCACAGAGTGAACCCAATTCTCCCATATGACACCCTGCTCTCTGTTAGTGGGAAAGGTGCTTGTTAGCCTCCCTCCCACTCCAGCTTCTCTGCCCCTGCTTTCCTCTTGAATACCAGGTCCTCTTCCCTTCTTATGCCTCACACTATACTTGGGGCATTTCATCTGACCTGACTTCCTCTGTCATCTTTTTGCTGATGACCACATCATTCCTTGGGCTCCTTCTATTGGAGGAGGATCCAATAGACGGATCCAGCCTAGATCCTCCTCCTGAGCCTCAGATCCCTGGAGTCAACAATTTTCTCTTAATTCTCCTTGGCTGTTCCATAGTCATCTCAGATTCAGTATCTCCCCAAATTAACTAATCATTTTCCTGGTACTTTGGTTATTTGTAGGGTGTCTACCTCAGAGAACAAGGAGTTGGTACAACCATTTTAGAAAGCTTTTCAATCATTTCTACTAAAGCTGAATGAATGCACAGGACATGGCCCCAAAATAGCCAACAGAATTGCTTACATATATTCACCAGAAGAGATGTACAAAATGTTTATACCACACTATTTGTTATATCTCCCAACTGGAAATGATGCAAGGGGTCTCTTGACTATAGAATGAGTACATCATTGTGGCTTATTCATACAATAAAATGCCATTCATCATTAATCGTGAACAAATCATGTGGAACACCATGAGTGAACCATACAAACATAAAGTTAAAAAGAAGCCAGAAGCCAGATACAGAATATAGACTGAGTACTTCCACTTGTATGAAGTTCAAAAGCAGGCAGAATGAAGCTGTGTTGTGAAAAGTCAGGAGAGAGAATACCCTTGGGGAAATGTGATGGGAAGGAACCCTCAGTCTTCCGGGATACTGGTAATGTTCTTTTTCTCAATCTGGACGCTGATTTACGTGATGGTGTTTAGCTTGGGAAAATTCCTTGCACGGCACACTAGAGAGGTGTGGACTTTTCTCAATATATATGTCAATAAAAGTTACAAAGAAAAGTAAAGAACATAGATCACTGCTCTCTGTCTCTCTTCAGCCACTAAGAGTTCAGCCTTCAGTCCTTGGTTCTGTCATTTTCCTATACTGGGTAACTTTCTTATGTGGCTATGAGTGCCCTTGGTGACCTGCATCCGCAGCAGAATGAGAAGACATATGTGTGAGGGCACATTCTGTAAAGTTTAGTCAGAGTGATGTTTCTAACCATCTGGTTAGCTGTCCAGGCCTCCATGGCTTTCTATGCCCAAGGTGGGTCCCCATGAACACTGGCCTCAGTCTAGAACTCAGCCTGAGAAAAGACTGCAGGTTGAAACTCTGTAGTATGAGGTGCTTGTGGACATAGATTCCCTATGTAGGAGGCTAAACAGGTGTTTGGTATGTGAATTAATTTTGTAGTCTCCAAATAAATGGAATTTAAAAGCTGCTATTGGCTAGAAACCCAGATTTGTATCACAGGTGGGATAGAGTCCATTATCAGCTGAGTTGCAGCATTGGTGTTTTAGCAGAGAAACTCTGGGATCTCTGTGGCTTAAAAGATAAAACCTGAAATCTCGGTGTATTAACTTAGTAGAAGTTTATTTCTAGCTTTTGTTAAGTCTAACAGCAGCAGCACTGGGGAGATGGGGCTGGGGAGAGAAGAATACACACCATGCTGTCGTTCAGGTTTGCAGAAACTCTGGTGTCTTCAACATGTGACTTTCAAGGAGACTTTGGACACTGACATCCAGCTGGCACAGAGGAAAATAAGAGTGGAGGACTGTGCAGTAAGTTTTCACACTCAGGTCTGGCAACAGCATCTCTGTCTTTCCAGTTTTTATTGGCTAGAATCTGGTCATACCACTACATCTAACAGCAAGGGAGTCTAGGAAGTATGGCCCAGCTGTGGGCATGGAAGAAAGGAAAACAAATTTGATGACTAGCTAGCCGGTGTCTGCCACATTTAGATTTACCTACAAGCCGGGAAAAATTACATAGTATTGAAAGGTGGATGTCAAAAGCAAATGTGATGCTCTGTTGGCTGGAATATATCACAGATGTGGCATTAGGAAGTAGTGGTGAGCTGAGGGGAGACATCCAAAATAAAACTGAGCCCTTACTGTAATCAGAGATAATTTTTTTGTTCTTTTCATGCTACAAGCTGAAATTGGAACACTGAGAAAATGTGTGAGCATTCCATGGTAAGTAAACAGAAGAGGAAGACTGACTTTCCTAATTAGTGTCCTCCCACCCCAACTTGTTTCTTCTACATTCTCTCACATTCACACAGTCACCTAAGCCTGACACTAAGAGAAGTTCTTCCATCTTCATATTTATCCAGATATTTACTATGACCAGTCAAGTTCATGCCCTACATTTTATTCACTCCATTGCATCAATCCATTTCTACTGATGCTCTTCCATTTCTGGAAATCTAGTTCTCAAGTGGGTTACCGCCATATGTCTACCAGATCTTCCCACTTACCATCTCTCTCCTTTGATCTAGTCTCCATACATTGTCAAAATCATCTTAAAGTAACATTGTTCAAGCATTCCAGTGATTCCCCATTGTCTGTAAAATTAAATATAAACTCCTTTGTTTGACATCTACAGCATTTCTCAATCTAGACTCAAAATGGACTGTTTACCCTTATTTCTGGAAATTGAACAACCCTACCAATTCTGTATTCCAGACCACCCTAACTCCTTGTCATTTTCTGTACAATCTCAAGTCCATTTCACAGGCTTCCAAGCATGCCTTTTCTGGGCTCTACCTGATGAGTTCCTAATCATTAATAAAACCTGACTCAAATGTCACCTCTTTCTTGAGACTTCCAAAGCTCCTTCAGGGAGAATTAATTCCGGTAAGACTTATCTTGGTTATCTAGCACTCATCACATTGCATTGTATTTTCCTGTTATCCACCTCCCCTGCTAGACTGGCCTGGAAGGCAATGTAGTGTGGGGGAAAAAAGCCAGAATTTAGAAGTCAGGTTAAACCTAGATTTGATTTTCACCTTTTCACATGACTACCTATGTAGCTGTAAGTTACCTAAACTCTCCAAACTGTGGGATCCTCTTCTGTGAAATGGGGATGGTAATGTTTCATATGATATGCATACAATATCTTATACAGGACCAGAAACCACATGTCTAATTTATTTATTATTACCCCATATTCTCCTCCTCTTTCTTGTATTTTGTCTTATATAAAAGACTATCTTTCAGTAAAGGCATACAATAAAGTTTTGTTTAATGAATAAACTAGAAAGTTAGCATCTTAGGACTATCCAGTGCTTACCTCCATCACAGCTCTCCCTTACTGCCACCCTTTTGCAAGTGGTGAAAGGCTCTCAAGGTAGTTATCCTCAATGATTTCATCTAGAAAATGTTGGTTTATGCTTTTCTTTTGATAATGGCAAGTTTTCATCAAGGATGGTTAAAATCAGAAGATCTGTTTGCTTTTTTTTCTTTTCAACAAAATGACATTATTTTTCTTTTCTATTTTTATTTTAGGTTTGGGGATATATGTGCAGGTTTGTTACATAGATAAATTGCATGTCACTGAGGCTTGGTGTAAAAAGGATCCCATTACCCAGGTAGTGAGCATAGCACCTGAGAGGTAGCCTTCCAACCCACAAACCCCCCTCCCACCCTCCCTCCTCAAGCGGTCCTCAGTGTCTATTGTTTTTATCTTTGTGTCCATGTGTATTCGATATTTAGCTGATACTTATAAGTGAGAATGTGCAGTATTTGGTTTTCTGTTCCTATATTAGTTCACTTAAAATGAGGGCGTCCAGCTGTATCCCTGTTGCTGCAAAGGGCGTGATTTCATTCTTTTTTATAGCTGCATAGTATTCCATGGTTTATGTATGTACCAGTCCACCACTGATGAACATTTTTATTTATCTAGTCCACTGTTGATGAGCATCTTGGTTGATTCTGTCTTTTCTATTGTGAATAGTGCTGTGAGGAACATATAAATGCATGTGACTTTTCAGTATAACAATTTATTTTCCTTTGAGTATATACCCACTAGTGGGATTGCTGGGTCAAATGGTAGCTATGTTTTAAGTTCTTTAAGAAATATCCACACTACTTTCCACAGCAGCTGAACTAATTTACATTCGCACTAGCGGTGTATAAGTGTTACATTTTCTCTGCAGCCTCACCAATATCTGTCATTTTTTGACTTTTAAGTAACAGCCGTTCTAACTTTTATGAAATAGTGTCTCATTGTGGTTTTGATTTGCATTTTTCTAATGATTTGTGATGATGAACTTTTTTTCATATATTTGTTGGCTGCACATATGTCTTCTTTTGAGAAGAGTCTGTTCATATCTGTTGCCCAGTTTCTTAAATGGGTTTTTTTCTTGTTAATTTGTTTAAGTGACTTATAGATTCTTGATACTAGATCTTTTTCAGATGCATAGCTTGTATTTTCTCTCATTCTGTAGATTGTCTGTTCACTCTACTGAAAGTTGCTTTTGCTATGCAGAAGCTCTTTAGTTTAGTTAGGTCCCATGTGTCAATTTTTATTTTTGTTGCAGTTGCTTTTGAGGACTTAGTCATAAATTCCTTGCCAAGGCTAATTTCCACAATGGTATTTCCTAGGTTTTCTTCTAGGGTTTTTAGTTTTAGGTTTTACATTTAAGTCTTTAATCCATCTTAAGTTAAATTTTGTATATGGTGAACGAAATGAGTCCAATTTCAATCTTCTGCATATGGAGGCTTACTGTGGCTTCATACTGCATTAGAATTTGATTTGGAAATCAAACTATAGAAACAAGAGATCGTAAGCCATTTTATATTATTGACCTAAATTCCAGTCTAACGGTCCCCTTGCAAAGTTGTATAAAGCCCCCTTATATGCTAGTTGTAGGAAATATACTTACTAAACCAGACTCCCAAGTTATAACCTGTGAAAATTGCAGATTGTTTAGACATTGATTCCACTTTTAATTGGCAGCACCATATTCTGCTAGTGAGAGCAAGAGAAGGCGTGTGGATCCCTGTGTCCATGGACCAACCGTGGGAGGCCTCGCCATCCGTCCGTATTTTGACTGAAGTATTAAAAGACATTTTAAATAGATCTATAAGATTCATTTTTACTTTAATTGCAGTGATTATGGGATTAATTGCAGTCACAGCTATGGCTGCTGTGGCAGGAATTGCATTGAGCTCTTCTGTTCAGACAGTAAACTGTTAACAATTGGCAAAAGAATTCTACAAGATTGTGGAATTCACAATCTAGTATTGATCAAAAATTGGCAAATCAAATTAATGATCTTAGACAAACTGTCATTTGGATGGGAGATAGGCTCATGAGCTTAGAACACTGTTTCCAGTTATAGTGTGACTGGAATATGTCAGATTTTTGTATTACACCCTGAGTTTATAATGAGTCTGAGCATCACTGGGACATGGTTAGACGCCATCTACAGGGAAGAGAAAATAATCTCACTTTAAACATTTCCAAATCAAAAGAACAAATTTTCGAAGTATCAAAAGCCCATTTAAACTTGGTACCAGAAACTGAGGCAATAGCAAGAGCTGCTGATGGTCTCACAAATCTTAACTCTGTCTCTTGGGTTAAGATCGTCGAAAGTACTACTATTGTAAATTTCATATTAATCCTTGTGTGCCTGTTCTGTCTGTTGTTAGTCTGCAGGTGTACCCACCAGCTCCGAAGAGACAGCGACCATCGAGAATGGGCCATGATGACGATGGCAATTTTGTCAAAAAGAAAAGGGGGAAATGTGGGGGAAAAAAGAGAGATCAGACTGTTACTGTCTATGTAGAAAGAAGTAGACATAAGAGACTCCATTTTGTTCTGTACTAAGAGAAATTCTTCTGCCCTGATATGCTGTTAATCTGTAACCCTAGCCCCAACCCTGTGCTCGCAGAGACGTGTGCTGTGTTGACTCAATGTTTAATGGATTTAGGGCTATGTAGGCTGTGCTTTGTTAAAAAAGTGCTTGAAGGCAGTATGCTTGTTAAAAGTCATCGCCATTCTCTAATCTCAAGTACCCAGGGACACAATAAACTGTGGAAGGCCACAGGGACCTCTGCCTAGGAAAGCCAGGTACTGTCCAAGGTTTCTCCCCATGTGATAGCCTGAGATATGGCCTCTTGAGAAGGGAAAGACCTGACCGTCACCCAGCCCAACACCCGTAAAGAGTCTGTGCTGATGTAATTTCTTTTATTTAAGGCTGTTGAAGATAGGTCTACAATCTCTTCTGGCTTTTAGAATTTCAACGGAAAGGTCCACAGTTAGTCTTATGGAGTTCCCTTTGTGAGCGACCTTTCTCTTTTCACTAGCTGCCTGTAACATTTTTTCTTTCACATTGGCCTTGGAGAATCTGACACCTATGTGTCTAGGGGATGGTTGTCTTGCATAGTAACTTCTAGGATTCTCTGAATTTCTTGAAGTTGCATGTTGACGTTGCTAGTGAAATTGGGAAAATTTTAGTGGATTGTATGCTCAAATATGTTTTCTAAGTTGCCTGATCTCTCTCCTCTTGCAGGAACGTCAATGAGTTGTAGGTTTGGTCTCTTTATAAAATCCAATATTTCTCAGAGATTTTACTTGTTTTTATTTATTTATTTATTTATTTGAGATGGAGTTTTGCTCTTTTTGCCCAGGCTGGAGTGCAATGGCACGATCTCAGCTCACCGCAACCTCTGCCTCCCGGGTTCAAGCGATTCTCCTGCCTCAGCCTCCCGAGTAGCTGGGATTACAGGCATGCGCCACCATGAGTGGCTAATTTTGTATTTTTAGTAGAGACGGGGTTTCTCCATGTTGGTCAGGTGGTCTTGAACTCCCGACCTCAGGTGATCCACCCACCTCAGCCTCCCAAAGTGCTGGGATTACAGGTGTGAGCCACCGTGCCCGGCGATTTTGCTTATTTTTTAAAAGTCTTTTTTCTTTACTTTTGTATGCCTATTGCTTCAAAGGAACAGAATTCAAGCTCTGAGATACTTTCCTCAGCCTATTTTGTTGTTAATGATTCCAATTGTATTTTGAAATCACATAGTGAATTTTTCGTTTTCAGAAGTTCATTTTAGTCTTATCTTAAAATGGTATGTCTTCTTCAGATAGTTTTACTATTTCCTTGAATTGGATTTTAACTTTCTTTTGTATTGCAATAGGCTTTCTTGATATCCAGATTCTGAATTCTATGTCTGACATTTCAGCCATTTAAATCTGGCTAAGAACTATAGATGGGGAGCTAGTGTGATCTTTAAAGGTAAGAAGACACTCTGGCTTTTAGAGTTGCCAAGATTCTTGAGCTTGTTCTTTCTCATCCATGAGGGCTGATTTTTTTTTATCCTTTTTAGTTGCTGTCCTTTGGATGGGGTTTTTTGTTTCTATGTTCCATATTGCCCTTAAAGATTTGAATATGGTACAAATTGGGTATAGTTGAATGACTTTGTTTCTGGATACTTTCATATGGCTAAGTCTCAGTACTCCACTTCTGGGCTATGTCCTCTAACCCTGGGTGGCTGGGACTGGGCCCATAGCTTTGTCCTCTTGTCTCTCAAGATTGAGCCCTGGTTGGGCTGGAGGAGCCAAGGTACTCCTAGACCACTTACAACAGCACTCTGTTGGTGGTGGAGGGGCAGTGGGCATGCTAAGGATGGGAAGTGCTCCAGCAGGGAGCTGGAAAACACTTTCCTAAGGGGGCAATGGCAGGGTCTCAAGCAAATATGCTCTGGCAGAAGGTGGTTAGCAAAAGTGCTCTGGCAGGGTCAGCAGGGGATCCACAGGCAGGAAGCGCTCTGGTATGGGCAGCTTGGTTGCTGTGGGTAGGGAACACTCTGGTAGTGTATTAGTCCATTTTCATACTGCTATGAAGAAATACCAGAAACGGATTAATTTTTAAAGAAAAAGAGGTTTAATCGACTCAGAGTTCCACATGGTTGGGAAGGCCTCACAGTCATGGCAGAAGATGAAGGAGGGACAAAGGTATGTCTCACATGGCAGCAGGCAGGAAACCATGCGCAGGAGAACTGCTTTTTATAAAACCATCAGATCTCATGAGACTTCTTCACTATCACGAGAACAGCATGGGAAAAAACTCATCCCCATGATTCAATTACCTCCCACTAGGTCCCTCCCATGACACATGGGGATTATGGGAGCTACAATTCAAGATGAGATTTGGGTAGGGACACAACCAAGCCATATTATTCCACTCCTGGTCCCTCCCAAATCTCATATCCTCACATTTCAAAACCAATCCTGTTTTCCCAACAGTCCCCTAAAATCTTAACTCGTTTCAGCATTAACTGAAAAGTCCACAGTCCAAAGTCTTATCTGAGACAAGGCAAATCCCTTTCACCTATGAGCCTGTAAAATTAAAAACAAGTTAGTTACTTCCAAGGTACAATGGGGGTACAGGCATTGGGTAAAAACACCTATTCCAAATGGGAAAAATTGACAAAAATGAAGAAGCTACAGGTCCCATGCAAGTCTAAAATCCAGCAGAGTATTCAAATCTTAAAGCTCTAAAATGATTGCCTTTGACTCTGTATCTCACATCTAGGTCATACTGATGCAAGAGATGGACTCCCATGGTTTTGGGAAGCTCTGGCCCTGTGACATTGCAGGGTATAACCCCCCTCCTGGCAGCTTTCATTGGCTGAAATTGAGTGTCTGCAGCTATTTCAGGGACATGGTGCAAGGTGTCAGGAAATCTACCATTCTGGGGTCTGGAGCATGGTAGCCCTCTTCTCATAGCTCCACTAAGGCAGTGCCCCAGGGAGGACTCTGTGTGGGGGTCCCAACTGAACATTTCCTTGCTGCATTGCCCTAGCAGAGGTTTGCTATGAGGGCCCCACCCCTGAAGCAAACTTCTACCTGGACATGCAGGCATTTCCATATGTACTCTGAAATCTATGTGGAGGTTTCCAAACCTCAATTCTAGACTTCTGTGCAACTGCAGGCTCAACACCATGTGGAAGCTACCAAGGCCTGGGGCTTGCACCCTTTGGAGTCATGGCCCAACCTGTATCTTGGTCCCTTTTAGCCATGGCTGGAGTGGCTGGGAGGCAGGGCACCAAGTCCCTAGGCTGCACACAGCAGGGGACCCTGGATCAGCCCAGGAAAGGATTTGCCCTCCTTGGCCTCCAGGCCTGTGATGGGAGGGGCTGCTGTGAAGATCTCTGACATGGCTGGAGACATTTTTTCCATTGTCTTGGTGATTAACCAAGACTTGTTACTTATGCAAATTCTGCAGCAGGCTTGAATTTCTCCCCAGAAAATGAGTTTTTCTTTTTTATTGCATCATCAGGCTGCAGATTTTTCAAACCTTTATGGTCTCCTTTCTTTTGAATGCTTTACTGCTTAGAAATTTCTTCCACCAGATACCCTAAATCATCTCTCTCAAGTTAAAAGTTTCACAGATCTCTAGGGCAGGAGCAAAATGCCACCAGTCTCTTTGCTAAAGCATAACAAGAATCACCTTTGCTTTAGTTCCCAATGAGTCCCTCATCTCCTTCTGAGACCACCTCAGCCTGCATTTCATTGTCCATATCACTGTCAGCATTTTGGTCAAAGCTGTTCAATAAGTCTCTAGGAAGTTCCAAACTTCCCCACATTTTTCTGTCTTCTGAGCTCTCCAAGTCTCTAGGAAGTTCCTAACTTTTCCACATTTTGTTATCTTCTTCTGAACTCTCCAAATGGTTCCAACTTCTGCTTATTACCCAGTTTCAAAGCCGCTTCCACATTTTCAGGTATCTTAATAGCAGTACTCCACTCTACTGATACCAATTTACTGTATTAGTACATTTTCATGAGCTATGAAGAAACACCCAATACTGGGTAATTTATAAAGAAAAAGAGATTTAACGGACTCAGTTCCACATGGCTGGGGAGGCCTCACAATCATGGTGGAAGGCAAAAGAGGAGCAAAGGCCAGTCTTACATGGTGGCAGGCAAGCGAGTACATGCAGGGGAACTGCTTTTTATAAAACCATCAGATCTCATGAGACTTATTCACTATCATGAAAACAGCATGGGAAAAACTCACCCTCATATTTCAATTACCTCCCACTGGGTCCCTCCCATGACACATGAGGATTATGGGAGCTACAATTTAACATGAAATTTGGGTGGGGACACAGCCAAACCATATCAGGCAGGGTGGCAGAGCACCACAGGTGAATGTGCTCTGGTGGGGCAGTAGTGGAATGGTGAGGAAACTCACTCCAGCAGGAGACTATTAGCAAAAACACTCTAGTGGGATGATGGGGGCCTCAGGTAAAAGCTCTATGGTGGTCTTTGCCGGCAAAAACCACTCAGGTAGGTTACCCAAGGCTGTGCTGCATGTCAGCACAGCCAGATACGGACTCCAGGAGCGGCTGATGAACAGCGGGGCATGCAGATCGAACTCACCCCAGTACCATGGGAAATGCAGCCCTGCTTTCTCCAGGTCAGGCAGATTATTTTTTTGTTTTGTTTTTTTTTTTTGTTTTTTTTGTTTTTTTTTGTTTTTTTTGAGGCGGAGTCTCACTCTGTAGCCCAGGCTGAAGTGCAGTGGCCGGATCTCAGCTCACTGCAAGCTCCGCCTCCCGGGTTCACGCCATTCTCCGGCCTCAGCCTCCCGAGTAGCTGGGACTACAGGCGCCCGCCACCTCGCCCGGCTATTTTTTGTATTTCTTAGTAGAGACGGGGTTTCACCGTGTTAGCCAGGATGGTCTCGATCTCCTGACCTCGTGATCCGCCCATCTCGGCCTCCCAAAGTGCTGGGATTACAGGCTTGAGCCACCGCGCCCGGCCCAGGTCAGGCAGATTAAACAGATCAGAGTCACTTGGAGGAGTATGGAGAACCTTGGGGGATGGGTGCCTATGGCTGTGCTCGTCTGCAGCCATCCTCACACAGACCACCTAGGCTTTATGCAGATTCAGGTTGTCTCTGACTACTCTCCAGGCAGTTCACTCTGCCCACTAAGATGTCCATGGGTTTTGGGGCTTCCTGCAGCTATGATTCCAGAGGTCAGTGGCAAGAGTGGGCTGCTACACATTTATTTCACTACTCCCCTTTTTCTTAGGAGTCATTTAGGGCCTAGAGCATGTCCTAGCACTTGACAACTCTGTGCAGGTGTCCTAGCTTCCTCTTGGTTAAGCCCTAGCATCTGGATTATCTCTTTAACCATTTTCAGTGCGTTCTCTCAGATGATCTGTTTGGAGTATGGCAGTCTACTTGATATTCTGGCTTGTCCTGGTGGGGGAAGTTCTTGGCTACATCTAGTTGACCATCTTGCCTCCCTCCCTATTTTCCTGATTATTTTAATTTTACAGCTCTTAAAACCAAGAACTATATATTCTCTTTGTTACTTTTATTTCAAAGTTGTGTTATCTATTTTGGTCGTTTCATATAAATTATTTAATCAAATCATCAATTTCTCCAAAAAAACCTGCAGAATTTTGATAGGGATTGCATTGAACATGTATCCCAGTTTACAGAGACTGCATATCTTAACAATATTGAGTCTTTTAATTGATAAGCATTATTCATTTATTTCAGTCTTCTTTTGTTTTTTCTCAGCAATATATTGTGCTTTTCAGTAAAAAGTGCTTGTATATTTTTAGTTTTAGTTCAAGTTTTTGAAGTTTTTAAAACCTGTTGTAAATTGAATTTTTTAGTTTTGATTTCCAGTTGTTTATTGCTAGTGTTTAGGCTTTTTAACCTGTAATTTTTCTAAATTTATTATTAATTTTGTTGATAGATATGTTATTTTATGTTTTATTTTTGTGATTTAATAAAAATATATTGTCAAAGATTTTCCTTTTTATCTAAGTTACTGAATTTATTTGCATAAGATTATTTATGTTTCTTTATTACTTTTTAAAAACTTCTATTTTGAAATAAATTTATATTTACAAAGGAGTTGCAAAGACAGTAGAGAGAGTTCCAGTATATTCTTCACCCAACTTCCCCTCCTGTAAACATTATATGACCATAGTACATTTCTCAAAATTAGGAAATTAACGTTAGTATGATACTATTAATTAAAGGCAATTCAAATGTCACCTGGTGACATCTGACATCTGTCACCAGATGACATCTGACATTTCAGATGACATTCAGTTTTTGTACTAATGTCTTTTTTTTTTTTTTTTTTCCTGTTCCAGGAATCAATGTAGAATACTACCTATATTTAAGTGTTTTGCTTTTTAATCCTCTCTAATCTGTGATGCTTTCTCAGTCTTTCCTTGTTTTTCATGTCTTTGATAGTTTTGATATTTTTTATTGATTTATGTTTAATTGACAAATAGTAATTGTGTATATTTATGGGGTATATTGTGATGTTTTGATCTACCTATACATTGTAGGAAGATTCAATCAATCTAATTAACATACTTGTCACTTCACTAAGTTTTTTGTAGTGAGGACATTAAAAATCTATTATTTTAGCAATTTTGAAATATACAATACATTATTACTAACTGTGGTCAAAATACAGTGAAATAAAAAATCAAAACTTACTTCTCTGATTTAACTGAAAGTTAGTACCCTTTGGTCAACATTTCCCCTTTCTCCACTCCTTCCCTTCCCCTCCAGCCTCTGGTAACAACCTTCCTTCCTCTCTCTTTCTTTTCCTCCCTTCCTTCCTTCCTTCCTTCCTTCCTTCCTTCCTTCCTTCCTTCCTTCCTTCCTTCCTTCCTTCCTTCCTTCCTTCCTTCCTTCCTTCCTTCCTTCCTTCTTTCTTTCTTTCTTTCTTTCTTTCTTTCTTTCTTTCTTTCTTTCTTTCTTTCTTTCTTTCTTTCTTTCTTTCTTTCTTCTTTCTTTCTTTTTCTTCTTTCTTTTTCTTTTCTTTCTTTCTCTTTCTTTTCTTTTCTTTTCTTTTGTTGTTTACTGACCTGCTTTAAGATAGATGGTGAGGAGAAGGTCACAGAGACCTTCCTGCACAGGCTGTTTTTCAAATACCTTCAGGTTAAAATAATATGCCAAGTTTCAATGTTTTGGATAGTATGTTTTGAACCCCATCAGTTAGGTACTCATATAGAGTGTCTAAGTTATTATATTAATGTAATAGGAGTAGGGGTCCATGGCTATTCAGATGAGGTAGGACATCTGGTTCTGTCTAGTTTCACCATGATCAGATGTGTGAGGGGTAGGTCTCCATTCCAGGCTACAACTCCCAGCCAGGTTTCCAGGACCCCCCTTCACCTCATGTACAGGGCTGGTGAATGGAGAGGTTGCCTCCATGAGTGGGTCAGATGGGGGTGCTAAGCAATGTGTTGAGGCAGAGATGACTGTCATTGCAGCAGACAATTCAAGTCAACAAACAGGCTGCTCACTGGACCATAGAGAGAAGGGCAACTGGACACCGATTTGGTGCTTGTGCCAGTGGTGGCTGGAGACCTCTTATCTTTACTCTGCTCCTTTCTAGAAGGTTGTGGTGTCTTTTATTTGGTCTAAGGGCAGGAAAGACTTGCTCTGCAAGTTTATATCTGAGCCTGTGTGCCATGTTATGCTTAGAAGTGGGCATTGAAGGCTAACTGGGTTAAAGGAGAAAACCCTCAGAGATTGAAGGATCGTGGACTCAGGAGTGGGGAAGACCATAAAGGAATGCTTCGAATTACCATCTTGCTGCATTAAATTAATGTTGATCTCTGTGCTGTACTTTTACTTCCTGTGTCTGTGTTTCTGTGAGGATTATCTCCAACCCAAGAGCATAAACCATTATTATTATTATTATTGTTGTTGTTGTTATTATTTTTTAAATTTCTTCTTTTTTAAAATTTTATTTTAAGTTCTGGGATACATATGCAGAACGTGCAGGTTTGTTACAGATATACGTGTGCCATGGTGGTTTGCCGCACCTATCAACCTGTCATCTAGGTTTTAAGCCTCTCATGCATTAGGTGTTTGTCCTAATGCCCTCCCTTCCCTTGCCCCCCCATCCCCTGACAGGCCCTGTTGTGTGATGTTCCCCTTCCTGTTTCCATGTGTTCTCATTGTTCAACTCCCACTTATGACTGAGAACATTTGGTGTTTGGTTTTCTGTTCCTGTGTTAGTTTGCTGAGAATGATGGCTTCCAGCTTCATCCATGTCCCTGCAAAGGACATGAACTCATTCTTTTTTATGGCTGCATAGTATCCCACATGTATATGTGCCACATTTTCTTTATCCATTCTATCATTTGTGGGCATTAGGGTTGGTTCCAAGTCTTTGCTATTGTAAATTGTGCTGCAATAAACCTACGTGTGCATGTGTCTTTATAGTAGAATTGGTAACCACCTTTCTGTTCGGATTCTATGAGATCATCCTTTTTAGATTCCACATATAAGTGAGATTATACAAGCACATAAAGGTAACAAGATTTTTATCCCACGTTTTTATTGATGTTTATTAGTTTTGCGTTCTAATTTTGTTCTTAGATCCATGTTTGAATTAATTTTTGCATATAGTGTGGGGTATGGATCTAAAACCTTTATTTGTGTATATATGGAAAGTCAATATTTTCAACACCCATTTTTTGAAAAGTGTACCCTTTCTTCACTTAATTGCCTTTGGGTCTTTGTCAGAAATCAGTTGTCTATATATGTGTGGGTTAGCTACTGAAGCCCACTGTTCTACTGATCTGCTTGTCTATCTTTAAGTCAATAAATTACTCTTGATCACTATAGGTTTATAATAAGTCATGAAATTAGCTACTCTTAGCCTTCCTATTGTGTTCTTTTTCAAATATTTTGACTATTCTGTGTCTTTTGAATTCCATATGAATTTTAGAATCAGCTTGTCACTTTCTATGGAAAAGCCTCCTTGAATTTTAGTTGGAACTTAATTAAATTTATAGGTTAGTTGGGGAGAATTAACAATTTTAATATATTGTTTTGTGCTTCAAAATCTCCTTTAACTGATTTTAGTACAGCCACTTCAGCCTTCATTTGATTAGTATTTGTAGGGTATATTTTTTAACATTTCATTTTTTAAATATTTTAGTCTTCATTATTTGTTTTTTAAATGGATACATAACATTTGTACATATCTGTGAGGTGCATATGATATTTTATTAGATTCATAGACAATGTAATGATTATGTCTGCATATTTGTGGTGTTCATTACTTTGAGTATTTACAATTTTTATGTGTTGGGAACATTTCAAGTCCTCTCTTCTTGCCATTTGAAGTATGCAATATATTGTTGTTAACTATAGCCGCCTTACTCTGCCATCAAACATTAGAACTTATTCCTTCTATCTAACTGTGTGTGTGTACCCATTAACCAGCCTCTTTTTATCACCCCCGTTTCCTCACCCACACACCCTTCTCAATCTTTGGTATCCATCATTCTACTCTGTACTTCCATGAGATTACCTTTTTTAGCTTTTATATACAAGTGAGGACTTGTGATATTTGCTTTCTGTGCCTAGCTTTTTTCACTTAATAGAATGACTTCCAGTTCCATCCTCATTTCTGTAAATGACATAATTTCATTCCTTTTCATGGCTGAATAGTATTTCATAATGTATATATACCACATTTTCTTTATTAATTCATTTGTTGATGGACACGGGTTGAATCTATATCTTCTTTATTGTGAATAGTGCTGCAATAAACATAAAAGTTCAGGTATCACTTTGATACACTGATTTCTTTTTCTTTGAGTAAATATTCAGTGGGGGATGGCTGGATTACATGGTAGTTCTATTTTTAGGTTTTTGAGAAATCTCCATACTGTTTTCCACAGTGTTGTACTAATTTTTTTTTTTTTTTTTGAGACAGAGTCTCACTCTGTCCCCCAGGCTAGAGTGCAGTGGTGTGATCATGGCTCACTGTTGCCTTGACCTACCTGTACTTAAACAGTCCTGCTGCCTCAGCTTCCCAAGCAGCTGGGGCTACAGGTGCATGCCACCACACTTGGCTTTTTTTTCTTTTTTTTTTTTGTAGAGACAGGGTTTCACTATGTTGCCCAGGCTGACCTCAAACTCCTGGGCTTGAGCAATCTGCCTGCCTTGGCCTCCCATAGTGCTGAGATTACAGAAGTGAATCACTGGGACCAGTCTATTGTCTTTTTAATAATAACTTTTCTAGCTGGGGTAAGGTGATATCTCACTGTGGTTTTGATTTGCATTTCCATGATGATTGATTAGTGATTTTTTTCATATACCTGTTGGCCATTTGTATGTCTTCTTTTGAGAAATGTCTATTCATATCCTTTGCCTACTTTATAGTGAGATTATTATTGTTATTTTTTTACTCTTGAGTTATTTGAGTTCCTTGTATAGTCTGAATACTAGCCACTTGTTGGATAATTAATTGCCTACATTTTCTCCCATTTAACAGGTTGTCTCTTTATTCTGTTGATCGTTTCCTTTGCTATGCAGAAGCTTTTAACTTTAATACAGGTCCATTTGTCTATTTTTGTTTTTCTTGCCTGTGCTTTTGAGGTCTTAGCCATAAAATCTTTGCCAAGACCAATGTCCTAAAGTGTTTCCCCAGAAGGAAAAAAGTGATGAAGTTCAGAGCAGAACTAAACAAAATAAAGACAAAAAGTTTACAAAGAACAACAAAACAAAAAGTTTTTTAAAATAAGATAAACAAAACTGAAAACTGTTAGCTACACTAAACAAGAAAAAAAGAGAAGGCCTAAATAAACAAAATCAGAAATGAGAAAGAAGATATTACAACAGATACGACAGAAATACAAAAGATCATCAGAGACTATTATGAAATTATCCCTCTGTAGGTGATATAATATTATATCTAGAAAAACCTAAAGATACTACTGTTAAAATGATTGTATTGGCTGGGCGTGATGGCTCACACCTGTAATCCCAGCATTTTGGGAGCTTGAGTCATGTGGATCATGAGGTCAGGAGTTCAAGATCAGCCTGGCCGAGATGGTGAAACCTCATCTCTACTGAAAATACAAAAATTAGCTGAGCGTGGTGGCAGGCATCTGCAATCCCGGCCACTCGGGAGACTGAGGCAGGGAATTGCTTGAATGCAGGAGGTGGAGGTTGCAATAAGCTGAGATCGTGCCACTGCACTCCAGCCTGGGTGACAGAGCAAGACCCTGTCTCAAAAAAAAAAAAAGTACTGCCCAAAACAATATATAGATTCAGTGCAATCCCTATCAAAATACAAATATCATTTTTCAGAAAAATAGAAAAAAATTCTAAAATTTACTCGGAAACCCAAAAGCATCCTATTAGCCCAAACAATCATGAACAAAAAGAATAAAGCAGGAGGCATTACACTACTTGACTTCAAAATATATTACAAGGCTATAGTAAACCAAACAGCATGGTATTGGTATGAAAATAGACACATAGAACAAAGGAATATAATGGAGAACCAGAAATAAATCCATGTATTTACAACCAGCTGATTTTTGACAAAGGCACTAGGAACTTGCACTGGGGGAAAGGACACACTCTTCAATAAATGGTGCTGGGTAAATTGGATGTTCTTATGCAGGAGAATGAAATTTGGTCTTTATATTTTACCATATATAAAATCAACTAAATTTGGATTAAATGTTTAAATGTGAGTCATTGTATTTAGAATGTGTTTCTTGTTAGCAGCATATACTTAGGTCTTGTCTTTTTAATTTAATCTGACAATTAATTAAGGGCATTTAGCACATATAGATGAAAGGTGATTATTGATACGATTGGAGTTAAATTTATCATCAGTCTATCTGTTTTTTAAAACATCTGTTCCCTCTGCTACTTGTTTACCTTTCCTGTTTGCCTATCTTTGGGATAATTGAACATACTCTATGATTCCATTTTAATTTTCCTTGTTGTGCTATTTGCTATAGTTTGTCCCTTTCTTTCCTCTTCCCCTTCCCTCTTTTCTCATTTTCTTGTCTTTCTTTGTTCCTCCCTCCCTCCCTTTCTTCATTTTTTCCTTCTTTCCTTTCTTTTTTTCCCGTTCTTTCTTTTCCTTCTCTCTCCCTCTGCTCACCACCTCTCTCTCTTTTTTTCTTTCTTTTCTTTTATTTGGGACTTATATATCTTGTACCATTTTCAGATGTCATACCTTTTGGGGTATAGCACAAGATCCTTACAAAGATGTGTTTTCATCCCTTCCTCCTGATTGTTGTGTTATTGTTGTTACTCATTTTAATTTTAGATAAATATCACTCTACATTGTTATTACTTCTAATATTCAGTTATCTTTAAAAGAGTTACAGAAATTACAAAAAATTTTGCATGTACTCACATTTTGAGCATTTCTAGTACTCTTCATTTTTTTGTGTGGATGTAGATTTCTATTTGGTATTGTTTTTCTTCTTTCTGTACTTCAGATTTTCTAGTGATGAACTCTTAACTATTTGTATTTCTAAAAACAGCTCTAGTTTGCTTTCATTTTAAAAATGTACTTGATATAGAATTAGTGGTTGATAGTTTTTTTCTTTTAGTATTTTAGAGTTGGTTCACTATCTTCTATTTTACATTGTTCCTAATGAGAAGTCTGCTGTCAATTTTATTTTTCTTTCTCTGTACCTACCGTGTCTTTTGCCTTTGGCAGCTTCGAAGACTTATCACACATTCTAAGTAATTTGATTTTTATATGCCTTTGTGTAGTTATTTTTCATATTTCTTTTGCTTAGTATTCATTGAGCTTCTTGGGTCTATGACTTTATAGTTTTCATGAAGTTTGGAAAAAATTTTGGCTGTTTTTATTTATCCACTCTTACTACTCTAGAGGACTCCAATTACAAGTATATTCAGCTACTTAAAATTGTCTCATAGTTCACTGATGACCTGTTTTTTTCTTGTTTTGAATGTTTTTTCTCTGATTTATTTGGATAATTTCTACGGCTATGTCTTCAACTTCAATCATCCTTTCTTCTTCTACAGAGTCTATTCTGCTGTTAACTCTGGTCAATGTATTTTTCATTTCAGCTATTTTATTTTTCATCTCTTGATGTTTGTGTCTTAAAAACATTCTCTCATGTCTCTACTTGCTCATTTTTGCTCTACATGCTAATGTTTCCTCTACTTTCTATAAATATGGAATACATTTATAATAACCTTTTTAGAGTTAATCACACAAATATTTATTAGTACAATAATACTGTCACCTTCTTAATTTAGAGATGAAAAATTGGGATCTGGATTATGAGTTCTACTCCAAGGTATCTGGGCTCCCCAGCTTTTCTATCTCTCTTCTACATTCTCCAACTCTGTGCCCTGTGCTTCTAATCTATATTTAGCAGTGACTGTGTTACTATACTCATATCTTACCACTTCCAGAGTTGGGTTCAAAATTGAATGCATGCTTAAAATTTATTTATTAGTGTAAGTATAAATGACCATAACATTTGAATAGGCACATTACAGATGTGAAATTGGTCTGCAGTTTATATGATTGAATCTTATTCATCTTGCCATTTTCACATCTGAGTATTAACTCAAAAATATATGGTTGATTTAACTGGGTTTGGGCCATAGTCCTAAAAGATTCAATTCCTAATGCTATAATCATGAATGTTGAACTCCTCAAAGATAAAAATCCCTAATGTCTAAAATCTAAAAATCATAATCTTGAAAAATCAATATCCTAAAAATGTAATTCTGAGAAAAAGTAATTTAAAAAATACTTTGAAAAACATTTATTTACACTTTTTAAAGAGGATTTATTTGACGAACATATAAAACATGGCAGAATACTTCATAGGACACTTTACAGAAATAAATAGATAATAATTACACATTTTTGCAAGGATAAACACTCCAGTATACTAATAACAGTTACATAGATATAACAGTTTTGGGCAGATGAACCACATTAATAAAGAAATGGGTCAAAATGGGAAAGGTATAGGCACATATCACTTTCATCAGTAATTGTGTGCACCCAGCTTTGTACCTGCAGTGATCTGAAATACTATAAAGGACAACCTAAATGTCTTGATGAGACTGATAAAAAACTGCAATGGGCCACTATCACATATTCAGTTGCCTGAAGATCAGAGACCTGGAGAAATTTTATCTTTCGCACATGTAGATATGTAGAAAAGATATATCTTCATTTATTGAGGAAGTTTCAACATTTTTATATATATGTATAATGCTTGCACACAAAGTCAGTATTGTGGTAATGCATTTTTATGGAGTCAAATTTGCAAAGAATGCATAAAACAAATTAGAATTCTCTAAAAGTGTTAAATTTATCTGTACCTCCAGTATTGGAAATGATATAAAGATAAAATACATGGCATAGCAAATCATAAAAAATAATGCTGACAATTTAAAATAGTGGGGAAAATAAAACTAAAAGAAAAACCTGAAAGAAAATTTGACATATGAATAAAAGATGTGTTACAGGGATAGATCATGGACAACTGCATGGAGATAGTCCACAAGAACTGGCCAGCTTTCATGATCATTAACTATATTTTGACGTCTTGCATAGTGATGAATAGCTGTTTTGTTTTGTTTTGTTTTGTTTTTTTAGGGCATGGCTTTCCTCAGGGAATATGTTCACTTCATTTTCTATGTGGTACTGATCTTTTTGAAATTCTGCTATGATTTAATATATTGTGACATGAACATTTGCTATCAAAATTTTTCATCTTCTCTGCCTTGCTTTCATGTTGTTTTACATACGCAAAAATCTATTTCACATGCACTAAAATACAAACTGTAAATTTAGAGGAAACAATACTGGTGATGGAACAGCAACACCACTGAGTGTCTTCTTACCTTACCATGCATGTAACTATTTTTGAACTAGTCAGTAACTGCCTTGGCTTCTGCAGGTAAGTGTGACTTTAATTCACTAAACGTTCCTAGAATATCATCAGCTGGAAGGAATGCCAGTGCAGAAAATGACACATTTTTAAACTTGAAGTTTTTGTTATTGCTCTATTGCATGGCCAATCCACTCATCTGAATTTTCTGTCAAATGCATAGGGCGGAATGGATAAAACAAATTTTATTAGTAACACCTTGAAATTTATTTTAGAGGTCTTGATCACACTCAGTTCCAAATCTGTCATTATGGTTTGGGGATTCGATTAGACGTTATGCATTTTAGACTATAGGGATTGTGATCTTTATGGATGACTTTTGATCTTTTGGGATTTCAACATTTGGATTATGGCATTTGGGATTGTTATTTTCAGAATTATGATTGGCAATTTTAACTAATTCTGGCTTGGCATATTAATAATGCAATGCTTTTTTCAAGCTATTTGTGATTCATCTTCCATTCTAATGTGAATTCTAGAAAGAAGGCTACTCGCTTGAAAAGCCACATTGTTCAAGAACTCAAATTGGGAATGATTTTTTAAAAAAATTTGAGACAAATTTCACTTACTAGAAAATTCACCTCGTTAAAGTATACAATTCAATGGTTTTTAGTATTTTTGCATGAAGGTTCCAGTTTCTCTACACCTTTGCTTGTTATTTGCCTTCGTTCCTCCCCAATTTCTTGTAATCATTTTAGTGGGTGCAAAGTGGTTCCCATTGTGGTTTTGATATGCATTTCCTTAATGACTAATGATGTTGAACATCTTTTCATGTGCTTATTGGACGTTTGTAAATCTCCTTTGGAGATATGTCTATTCAAATCTTTAACTCATTTTGTAATTGGGTCATTGTTTCTACACTAGCTTTTAAAATGTTCTTGTCTACTAATTCTATTACATACGTTATTTCAAGGTCTTTTTCAATGGATTGACTTTTCCCACCTTTATGGATTGTAGTGTCTTGCTTTTTTGAATGTCTAGCAATTTTATATTGAATGTCAAACTTGGTGAATTTGACCTTGTTGGGTGCTGGGCATTCATTAGTTTAAAGAATAATCTTGCATTTTGTTCTGGAATGTACTTGTTATTTGGCAACATTTAATCCTTCAAGTCCTACTTTTAAGTTTCATTAGTCTGGGCCAGGGCAGCCTTTAGTTTGGGGCCAATTTTATTCCACTACTAAGACATACACATCTAAGCATTTTACCCAGTGCTCTGGAAATACCGACGTTTTTTCACTTTGGTGGAAAAATGAATTTTCCTAGTCCTATGTAAGCTCTCTTTCTTATGATTCTTCCTTCTGCTCTTCTAGCTCATTCTTCCTCTCATAGTTTCCTTACACACATGTTTAAATCATTTCTCATTTCTGTAGTTCTCCAGAGCAATCTGTGCAGATCTTTCCCCTTTGGAGGCCTGCCCTGTGAACTCCAGCTACAAAAATCTCTCCAGACTCCCTCTTCTGTTTTGTCTTCTAGAGACAAGCTCCTCTACAGATCATTTTCCTGCACAGCAGCCTGGAAATTCTCTCCAGATCTCAAGCTTAGCAATAGTAGAGCTCTGCTGTGTGTTTTTTTGTTGTTGTTGTTGGGCAGAGCGATAGCTTTCCTGCATTGCCTGAGAACTTTTATTCCATATATTTTGTCCCTTGCTTTTTTTTACTACTTCAAATGGGAAGGAAAATTCTATCTCATTACTCAGTTTTGGCCAGGAGCAAAAGTCTGTATTGATCTTTTAGAAACGTGTCTTTTCTGACTTATTTTACTGGTTGTTTTAGATATCACAACATAGATCTTTAAGTTATCACAGTTAACCTTCAAGTAAAATTATACTTTCAAACAAATGTTTAAGAAACTTATAACTATATATTTCTATTCACTCTTCTGCTTTTTATCGTCTTGTCTTATATATTTTCTCTGCATGTGCTGTGCACCAGTTATATTGTTATTATTTATATTTTAAACTGTTAATAGCCATCAAAATATTTCAAGAAGCTAACGAAAAAAGGCTTTTATCTTTGCTTAGGTATTTATCCTTTTTGGTTCATTATTCTTTCCCATAGTTCTAGAATTTCATCTGGTTTAACTTTCCATCAGTTGTAGGAAACTTTTTATTTTTTAAATTGAGATTAGTTTTTCAAGACTAATTCTAAAAAACTAATAGAAGAAAAGGTGTGCTTTTTTCTAGAAGTAATTATTGTTTGTCTCAGTCTTTACTATTCTCTTATACAAAATGTCTATGCTATGACCAAAAATTAGGACCAAAAATTACAAGATACATATAGAAGCAAGAAAATGCAACTCACACAGACAAGAAAAGAAATAGTTAATAAAAGCAGAACCAAACATAGCCCATACGTGTAAATAAAAATGCCTATTTAGTCTTCATTTCTGAAGGATATTTTCATTGTATATGGAATTATGTGTTGACTGCCTTCTTTCCTTTTCAACACTTCAGAATTATTATTCTATTAATTTTGGTCTCTACTGTTTCTGATCAGAAGACAACTGTTATTCTTATTGTTCTTTTTGTTGCTTTAGCTCCATTTAGAATTTTCTTTGTCTTTGACTTTGCATGTTTTCACACTTGTGTTAGGTACAGTTTTCTTTGTATTTGTCCTTCTTGGGGTTGAGTTTTTAATTTGTGGGTCAATGTCCTTCATCAATTTTGAAAAGGTTGCAGCTATTTTGTTTTTAAATA
Organism: Theropithecus gelada; assembly: GCF_003255815.1. NCBI lineage: Eukaryota > Metazoa > Chordata > Mammalia > Primates > Cercopithecidae > Theropithecus > Theropithecus gelada. The sequence goes on from NC_037681.1 coordinate 38,326,482, forward strand.
TTTTTTCTGCACTCTTCTTTTTCTTCTACTCCTAGGACTCTCATTCCATGTGTTTTGGAACTTTTCATATTATCTCACAGCTTTTCATCTTGTGCCACAGGTGCTTGCTTTTTTTGTTTTCAATAATTTTTGTCTTTGAGTTTCATTTTTGTTACTTTATATTAATCTGTCTTCAAGTTCATTGGTCCTTTCCTCTGCTGTGTGCATTTTGCACTTAAGGTTTTCTCTTGGATTCTTTATTTTGATGTAGTATTTCTAATTTCTAGTGTTTTCATTTGGCTTAATAAATAGTGTGTTTTTCTGCTATAACCACTTAGCTCCTAAAGCAGCACTCCCCAACCTTTTTTGGCACCAGGGAATGGTTTCATGGAAGACAGATTTTCCATGGATGTGGGTGGAGGGAATTGTTTCATGATGAAACTGTTCCACTTCAGATCATCAGGCATTAGATTCTCACCAGGAACACACAACTTAGATCCCTTGCATGCACAGTTCATAATATGGTTTGTGCTTCTATGAGAATCTAATGATGCTTTGATCTGGCAGGAGGTGGAGCTCAGGAAGTAATGTTCATCTGCCTACCACTCACCTCCTATTGTGTGGACTGGTTCCTAACAGGCCACAAACCAGTACTGGTCCCTGTCTTAAAGCATGTTGTATACATTTTCCACAGGCTCCTTTAGCATTTTAATCCTAAATACCTTCAAGACCCAGTCTTATATTTCATCATCTAGGCTATCTCTGGTTCTGCTTTTATTAACTGTTTCTTCTCTTGTCTGTGAGTCATATTTTCTTGCTTCTATATGTATCTTGTAATCTTTGGTCATAGCATAGACATTTCATATAAAAGAATAGTAAAGACTGAGGCAAACAATAATAACTTCTAGGAAAAAGCATCCCTTTTCTTCTATCAGTTTTTTTTAGAATGAAGGCCAAGATTAATCTGATCAGTTATTGAACTGGGTCTGGGCTTTGTTGCAGCTTTAGTTTGTTTCACTCACTGCAGGCTTTAGTTATTTTGAGGATTGTTTGGGATTCTCCCTTTTGCAGGATTTATGCTCTGGAACTGCCAATATTGTGGAGATCTTTTTATGAATTTCAGTAGAGTTGACAGCTTTCCAAACTGTGTGAAAACGCTCTGCTTTATAGCCTGCCTGCCAGATTTATAAGTTGCTAGAAGGTTGTCTTTGCTCTCCAGTACAGCTCCTGAGTTTTCATGGCTTGGGAGTTTTTTGTTTTTTGTTTTTTTTCCCCTGTTGGCTTGCCCAAACCTTCTGTGGGCAACTTTATTGTTTGAAGTCTTGAAATGACTTATATTTTAAGATGTGTGCAAGATATCTGGCATTTCTTCTGATCTTTGGTGCCTCTGATGAATATCTTTTAGCTCTCTTGTCATGCTCCTTACCTCTGGAGGTGGGCTGCTTTGTAACTTGAGGAGGTACCATATATCTCATGGGTGATCTCTCCTTACCTGTCCCAAGCTGTTGGCACACTATCTCTGAGCACTCAGTGAAGACCATTAGAAAGATTTGGCAGGTGGATTCAATCTCACTTTGTACCTGGGGTTCTTCAGAATATTAATGTGTCATGCCAGTCCATATACACTCTTATTTATTTTTTTAATTTCAGCTGGATTCTTCCTATCCCAAACTATGGTGTGTTTTTCTTTTCTTTTCTTTTTTTTTCTTGTTTTTGTTTTTAAGTCTTCTCAGAACTCTTCCAGGGATGTGAACAGCTAAGGTCTCTTCTCTCTTATAAAGCACTTGTGCTTTTCTGAAATTTAGTTAATTTGTGTTTCTTTGTGTCTTGAACTGGTATATTTGAAAAAAAAGTGATGCAGCTTATCTGGTTTGTTTTGTTTGTTAGAGTGAGAAAAAAACTTGTGACTTTCTACATCATAAACAGACACAGTAGGGTTGTGTAATTAAAAAAAAAATCCCTATTTACCATGCCTGACAATTTCAGCAGTTACCATAGTATAGAGAAATTCTAAGGATGATAGTTCCCATAATAACTTCCATGTGACTGAACAGAACAAGTTTTCATTTCCATAAGACCATTCTACAATTTCATTTTGGTCTTCCTCCGGATCCTAACCTTAACCAGCTCTTGGGACAGATAGAGTCATGTAGTATTGATTCCTCTTAATTACACAACTCACATTTATGTGGTACTTCTATAGAGATTCAAACATTTTTCCTGTATATCCTCCAATCCTGGAACAGTGTGTGCCAGGGAGCAAGCATTCAACAAACATTTGTTAAATGACTATTTGATCCTTAAACTTTCCCTGAAGATAGACAGAAAGGGGAAATAACTCCCACTTATTAAATGTTGATTTTCTGTTAGGAATTGTTCTGCACAGTTTATACACATTTAACCCTTAAAATACCTCTGTCATACATTCTTATCAATGTTTTGAAGAATGGGAAACCAAGCTTTCAAGCCTGTCAGTGGGAGTTCAGCTCTATTAGAACCCAAGTCAACCTTTGGTTCTTGACCTTTTCCATGCTACCACTCTGTTTCTCATAAAATGGCTCTCCCTATAAGAGAAAATGAAAGAACACAGGGTCTCTAGAAATCCTTTCCCTTACATAATTGAGACATCTCCTTTCAACTCTAACCAAAGTTCAATGTGTGCATCAAGGAAGAAGAGGCTTGTGATAAGAATCAAATGAGATAATGTAGGGCAGGTGGTTCACAGCCTAGAAAATGCTACTTGTAGAGTCAATGAACTGCTAGTTATCCATCTTTTTTTCTGAAGTCCTACATATCAAACCTCATGAGGCTACCCTTGTAGGGGTGGAGGATGAGGGATCTTTGGTGAACAAGACAACCTCAAATAAAAGAAATCTGAATTAGTCTATTTGTAAAAGAAATTTATTTTCATTTCTTTCAAATATGCAAACTACCTAGAACAAGATGAATAGCATTGTCCTTAAAGACCTTGCTTTGGTGAATAGCCAAATTAGATCCATAATTAGCACACCAATTGTGGTTAAAAATAATTAAGTGGCTTAAATGCCTGCTTCCCCTCCCTCATCTTGTTTACATTACTAATTTAATGAACTGACACTTCAAAGAATAGAAGGTGAACTTCAAACCTCTAACTTAAATTACATTTAGTGGTCATAAATTAAACTTTGAGATGTTTCCCTTATTATAATGGTATCGCATGCTGTGTTTTAGTGATTACAAAGTTTTTTCTTATATATGGGCTCCTTTTGTCTTTCCAATAACTTTATGAGGTGAGCAGGGAAGTTTCCTTATCTCTGTTTCACAGATGAGAAAATGCAGAGTCTGAGGCATTAGGTGACTTATGTAAGGCCACACAGTCAAAGATCAGTCAGTTCGTTCTATTCTGATTCTTCAGAGATTTACTCCATTTCTAATGATATGGAACCAAAGCAAAACAAATGCTAGGCATGCAAACTGGATAATTTTATTTATTCTTTTGCTCCTTCCTTCATTATTTCATTTCCTTATTCATTCATTTTTATTCCCAGAGACTGCTACTATCCCTGGAATGTAACAAATGTCTCAGTAGGGTGCTTACTGTATGAATGGAAAGGGGGGAAAATGGAATAGTTTACTCTATGTAGTGGAGTAAAGGTATCTTACCTGTTCATATTGCCACCGACCCCACATTGTGCCATACATAAAATCCTCTGAAGTAGGGCAAGTAACAAGGGAAACAATCTCACTTTATCAGCTGTTTCTTCTTCAGGCAAGTATGTAGCAGATACTGGATGATGATTTTAGCAATTGGAAACTTTTAAGTGTTCAGATGGCCATTGGTGTCAAGCCCATAAACCCTCACCTTCTGCCTTGTTCTTCTAAGCCTCTTCTAAGTTCTCATATTAGCACCCTGGTCCATCGGTCCATTCTCTGTCTTCCTCACTCCCTCTTTCTCTCTCTCTGTCTCTATCTCTTAGTTTCTTTCTTTCCTCCTCTTTTTCCTCTTTCTCTTCCTTTTTCTTCTCCTCCTCCTTTTCCATTCCCCCACACTCTCCCTCTCTTTCATTTTTTGTACAGTGTGCAATTAAAGACTGAGTAGCATGACTGAAGTTAGATATTTCCACAAAATAATGACCCAGGATTGGCTTCATTAAGTTTTAAGACATGCCATGTGTACTTCAGGCTAAAGTCCATTTTTCCACATGGAATAGCCATACTGTTAAAAACATTTGGAGGACTGAAATTTCCAGATGATTGACATAAGTATTTACTTTATGGTTTGCATTTTTCTTCTATATTAAGGACCTAAGAAGTATCAAGTGTAACTCAATAAAACATTAGTTTCTTTTTTGCTGAATAAAATTTCAGAAAAAATACCTTCATTAAAGTTACCAGGAGGCAGCTTTGGATTCAATATAATAAATCTGCAATGGTCTCCCAGCTGCTGCTGAATGTCAGGCTCTTAGCAAGTCCATTCCTAACTGACTTCATTACTAAGTGGCCCCTATGCTTCTAATTCCTCAGCCCCACCATCCTTCCCAAATACTTTTCTAAAAAATTAGATTTTGTGAATCTTCTATTTAAAATGTCTGTCTTCTATTTAAAATGTCAGTTGGTTCCTTGTCAGCAATGAGGTATGGTGTGAACTCCTTCTCTTGCTGTATCTGGTCCTTTGCGACAGCGCGGTCATCTGTTTAGGCCTGCCTGCAATTCCCTCCCTGACTTTGTACCTCCCCTCTTCCCTGAGACATCTCTGCATGTTTGCAGTGTATCCTTTACCCTCTTCTTACACCTCACTTGGTGGTGGAAATGAAGGGAAGGGGATATATTTGAGGGGTATTTCCCAGGTCCCCAGTCCATGAATCCTTCATCTATTTTACCAGTCAAAATGAATCTCTGTTTCCTTGGTGTGTTCCTGCATTAGCCTTGGCACATCCTATCTTGTATTGCAATTATTTTTTTATGTGTTTATTTCTTTCCTGGCCTATGAGTTTATATCTTATTCCTACCCTTTCAGGGTGCGGAGCTCAGCACTTGGCATATTCTTGCTGTTCTGTAGTAGGCAGCCACTAAGTTGTTGAATTGAACTCTTCTGTGTGCCTTGAGTTGGAATGCTCTGAGCCTTAGATCCCCTCAGTCCTCAGAGGTCAGCCCTTTGTATCACAGGCTGAGTTCAGCAAGAATCAAGTGTTTAAAATTCATTTTCTTATAAGTTAGAACTTCTGATCAAGACTTCATTTGAGAAACATATCACAGAAATGCTGAGAATTAAAGCATTTCTTTGCATCTGTAGAGGATGGTGACTCAGTTGTTAAACTACGTTTTGTTGTGGTGGCCCCAGGATCTCAGACAATGCATTCTTACCTCAGATGGGGACGTAGGAATGGTTTTGGCAATTTCTGTCATCTTCCTGGAAAATGAGTCATTTTGGTTATTTTACTATGAAGAATTCACCACCTCCCTGGCCAACGTGGTGAAACCCCATCTCTACTAAAAATACAAAAATCAGCTGGATGTGGTGGTGCATGCCTGTAGTTCCATCTACTCAGGAGGCTTAGGCAGGAGAATTGCTTGAACCTGGGAGGTGGAGGTTGCAGTGAGCTGAGATTGCGCCACTTCACCCCAGCCTGGTGACAGAGTGAGACTCTGTCTCAAAAAAAAAAAAAAAAAAAAAAAAAAAAAAAAATAGTTGGGTGTCTCAAAAATTTAAAATCCAAAATGGAACTTAAGAGTCACAAATTTCTTTATTCTCACTTTACAGATGAAAGAAGATGTGATTCCCAAAGACAGTTCCCCCAACTTGGTTCAGAATCAAATGGGGAGTTTTATTCAGTGAGTATGCACAAGAACACAATACTTCTGTTGACAATATTTCCAGCCACAAATTTTTGGAATTGTTTGTGCCTTGGCTCTTGTTTCTAGCTCAAGACACTGTAGACTTGCTGGGTTGAATGCTATTTGGAGAGATTTACCAGCTGATCATTTCAACCTAAAATGGAGATCACAATGGAGACTTCCTAAATATTCAGTACACCCCTCCAAAGTGCACTTGCTTTATCAAGGTTATCCTAGTATTAATTATTCATGGGCAGAGCACTGACAAATTCTAATTGCGAATAAGTGCAATTGCTGTCGATTGTATAATTTATGATTCCATTTGTTAAACTAAGACAATGGGAGTTCATGAAACGCATTAAGTGACCCCAAATTAAAGGTAAATTGGATTCAAAGGCTTGTCTTTCTGTGAATGTAACTTGAAGTTGTCTGCTTTCCTGAGACCCTCTCATACACTGGTGATGTATGTACCAGGTAAGCTGTGTTACATCAAATCTTGTGTCTGACCGGAGATGCTTCAGTTTGGGCTTCCTGGAGATCTGCACTCTAGCCCATGGTGAGATGGCCTCTTGCCTTCATGAGGCTCTGCCATCTTTCTCTGAGGCTCAGGGCCTGGCCTCTATGGCTTGGCTTCAAGAGAGCCTGACTGCATAGCTTTGTCTGCATTGCTCTGATACTTTGCTCAGGGGAGTTTGGACAAGATGGCAAAATTGGCACTGGAGTTCATTGGAAACGATTTTCTTGAAAATGAGGCAAATGCTTTTCTTTCTATGGGACAGGCACTCCCACAGATCAGCATCTCACAGAGGTTAAGTGCAGTCTCTGCAATTGCTCACTGCTCTTCTTAAATATAATAGAAGACAAAGGCTGTACTGAAGACGGAATCTTTTGCATAATAAATCTCAAGATAAGTCTGTTAAATAAATAAAAGGTGGTTTGAAAGGAGATTATTTATGGGGTGTGCAAGGAGGAATTTGATATTCAAGATGTACATTGTGAGAATTCAATCCCTTTCTTTGAAGAAATGGAGCTGTTATTAAGAAATATTTGGACTTTGAATCTTACAGATTTGTTCTCTAAAGATTAAATTTCATACATGCACAAGAGAAGAGCCCCAAAACAATGAACTTTGATATAACTGCATTTATACCATGTATTGTGACGAATTAATGAGAAAGTGATGGGCTCATTAACTTCTGATTATGTGTCTTGTGCTGCAGTGGGACAAACCATTGACCCAGACTGGTGGCCGTCTTGCTAACTTCAGTAAGGTGGCCTTTACCATTAAAATTCTGGAACTAATGGGTACAGGAAAATGGAAGTTTACTTTGCTTAACAAATAAAATGCTGTTTATTGGTTCACTTGAGTCAAAGGCATCAGTAGATAAGTCCTATTCTTGTGTGAAAATGGTGAAAAACTGAAGTTGGGCAGAGCTCAAGATGCAGTGAGTACAACATAGAAGGGGAACTGGAGAATTATGCAAAATTTGGAGGGTATGGATGGCATACTTGGACTTGATCCTGTAGTTAATAGCTATTTATATGATACTTTTAGGCAGGAAAATTACAGCATTAAATTTCTGTTTCAGAAATATCCCTCTGGATGCTTACGCAGAGAATTGACTGGAAAGAGTGAGCTTGGAGGCAGAAAAGCCATTCGGGAGGTGATGCTGCAGTCTAGGAGAGAGATGACGCTATTCAGCCTGTGGAAGTGGCAGTGGGTATGGGGGATGGAGAGGAAGAGATAGATGGAGAGGCATTTTCAGTTTCAAATTGACAGAATGGGTTGACCTGGCATTCCATGGCCATGTCTTAGAAACTAAATAACATTTGTGGTCAAAATAAACCAGAACTTGCCCCTTACACAGAGGCCAGGGTGGGAATCCCAGGGGAGATAGAATATGGCTCAAGGGACAGCTACCAATGGAGTGGGCAGTCCTGATATTCTGGGACCGGGTTGTAGCCCTCTGTCACCACAGAGGAGCCCAGGAAGGGGAAATGATTCACTCAGGGTCACTTGGCAAGTTAATTACACTCTTGACTAAGCCTTCCAAGCAGAATGCGAGCTCCTTCCAAGAAGTGCAGATGCTTAGTGGTCTGGCGGCTGCCTCTTCTGGATTCGTGTTTTGAGCTTTCACAAGAGCTCTCCTTGCCTCTGTGGACTGGGCCCTTATCCTGGGCTCACGGCTCCATCTTTCAACCAACTCTGCCTTTTACCTGCAATTTTGGGGTGGCACAGGTGTTGAGGGGGAGCTGAGGAGGTAGTGCTGCCTGGGAGTGAGTGCCACGGGATGTGTGTGTCCGTCCGTGTGTCTCTGGAATGCCGACAGCGCGGGTTGTCTCTTGCCTGAGCGTCACCTGGCCATCCTGCTTTAAACCAGAGGAGAAATTCTATCAAATACAAGCCCACCCAGAGCTTGTTTGCTTCTTTATCCGAAATAATTTCAAAGTGCTTCAAGCAGTTTCATAAAAGCAAAAAGCAAGCAGCTGATTTCATTTGGCGGCACAGAGGGCTAAATTAGGTCATATTATGTTAGGTCAGCCCTAGGGCTAATTAACTGATTGTCCTCATGGTGGCCCAAGGAGTCAGCTGTGCTTGCAGCTGTGCCTAACATAGACCGACTCTGTTAACGCATTCTGGTTTTGCTTTCTGAGGTTTCAGTTACCCATGGTCAACGGCAGTCTGAAAATATTAAGTGGAAAATTCCAGAAATAAACGATTCATCAGTTTTAAACTGTCCCTCATTCTGAATAGCATGATGAAATCTCGTGTAGTCCCGCTCTGTCCTGCCAGGGACATGAATCCTTTTTGTCCAGTGTCTCCATGCTGTCTACACTTCCCTCCTGTCACTTTGTAGCCCTCTAGGTTGTCATATCAGCTGTCACAGTATGGCAATGTTTGTGTTCAAGTCACCTTTATTTTATTTAATAAAGGCCCAATGTGCAAAAGTAGTGATGCTGGCAATTTGAATATGTCAAAGAGAAGTGCTTTCTTTAAGTGAAAGGTGAAAGGTCTCAACTTAATAAAGAAAAAAAATCATATGCTGAGTTTGTGAAGAACTGCAGTAAGAACAAATCTATTTGAGAAATTGTGAAGATGGAAAAAGAAATTCGCACATAGTGTATGTAGGATCTCGTACTCTATGTGGTTTCAGATATCCACTGGGGGTCTTGACACCTATCCCCCATGAATAAGGGAGGACTACTGTACTCTCAGTCTAATGATTTGTTCACAGGGGATTTACATCATTTGATCATCTCAGAAGCCTTGTGTGACAGGTGAGATTATGAACTGTTTCATAACGAGGGAAACTATGGCTCAAGATTAAGTCATGTGCCTCAGGGCACATTCCAGCCACTCCCTGCCCCCAGACTGCCAGGCCTCTCTGAGACTATTAAATCTTCCTTTGGCCCTCCTCCAACCTATCTCTCTGGGAACTGAGCATTCGATGCTGCTAACATGCCCTCCTCAAAACATTCCACCCCGGTGGCTTTCATGACACTGTACCACCCTCTCTGTGCAGTTCAAGGGGGACACTGGACAAGATGATTTCCTTAACAAGTCCTCAGAAAATCTTCACCTTCTCTGGCTTTGTTATCTTGGTGTAGAATGCTACCACCACCACCACCACCTTTCCTTTTCTTCCTCATCCAACATTTCTGGAAACTGGACCAGTGTTCCTCCCAAGTCCTTCTGTATCCAGGCTTATCATTATAATGGATTAGTCAGGGTTAATAGGGGTTTGGTGCTTGGGTTCTCAACACCAAAATTAATTCTGGCTATACTGGAATGCAATTTTTTTTTATTAGTCGGTACACAAATGTATACATAGTCCATTTGTTTCCCAAATTAAAATATTTCACAGTGTTTGCAAACAGCAACAGAAAGTGAACATCAGTATTCTGTGGGGGTATATTTATGGATGGATGCATTTTTGCAAGAAACAGTTTATATGCTGTACTGTATTACCCTGCTTGAGCTGCCATAACCAAGAACCACAGACTGGGTGGCTTAACAAATAGAAATGTATTTCCTTATAGTTCTGGAGGCTTGAAGTCCAAGCTCACGGTGCTGGTGGGTTGGTTTCTCCTGGGCCACTATCCTTGGCTTTAGATGGCCCCACCCTTCCCCTGTGTCTTCATATGCTCTTCCCTCTGTATGGGTCTGTGTCCTAGTCTCCTCTTCTGATGAGGGCAGGAGAACTCACGCTAATGTTTTCATTTTAACTTAATTACCTTTTAAAGACCTTAAACAACTCTGCTTTTTACCTGCTGTTTTGGGGTGGCCCAGGTGATTGGGTATGCAGGTATGTTTTAAAGACCTTATTTCCAAATAGTCACATTCTGAAGTATTGGGGGTCAGGATTTTAATAAGTGGATTTTGGGAGACACAGTTCAGCTTACAACATATATTTTGTATCTTTTCCAGACAAAAGCAAACACTGTAAATATATAAATATAGGTTAAAAGATACAAGCACAATATTTTTCTGGATTTATTCTCCCGGCTACTATAGATTGCTTAGCATAACAACCATTTTTATACATTTTGCTTTCAAAAGTTATTATTCGCAAACATTGGGGAAGGGGTGGAACCCAGAGACGGTGTTGATTAGGCGGGATGATGGGTTTCACCTGACACGTGAAGCCAGGGCTGATGGGCTGTTGTGGTGGGTGCTGCATCCAGTGGCCTCCTAGAAGAACAGGTGTGCCTGCTGCAGCAGCCTAGCCTCAGGTGGGGTTCTTCTCAGTGCTCCACTGGTTCTGGGCCCCGGGCACGTGGGCCTGCAGAGATTAAATGGAGACTGCTGTAGCTCATGTTTCCCATTGGCTGGGTCCCGTGCTTGGCTGTAGGAGACTCAGACAGGAACCCACTTGATCCTGACCCTCAGGGCTCACAATACAATGGTAGAGACTTATCTGTCTGAGAAGATAAGAAGCGAGAAGCAAGAAATGAGTTCGAGACCATGCTATGGGAGCTCGATGAAGGTAGGGGCCAGTTCTACCAGAGGCTGGGGAGAATACCGGAAAGAATACCAGCGGAAAGAGACACCTCCACTCACTCCCTCCTTAGGCTGACTCCCTTGCTTGCTCTGACACACAAGCTAGGAAAGCTAGGAAAGCTCAGAGGTCACTCCCTCTGAACCAGGCATTGACTCTATCCTTATGGAATTTTCCTTATCACCTGTGATTAATGTGGAACTCTTTCTGTTTTGTAAATAAGCTGAAGCTGAGAGTATTTTAAATTTTCTTATGTCACACACCTAGATAGTAGCAGGTCATCTGCTCAAAAGGTGTTTCTATTTAACTGTGAGAGGACTTCATAAACCATAGCTTCGCACCCAAGCGTAGAACCACAATCCAGATAGAAAGGGAGGATGTGTGGCAGGAACACCGGAAGAATCATTCTCTCTGCTCCAGTAAGAAACCCAGAAGCGCTGGGGGTTTCAGCTCTCTCCAGCCACTGGTGGTCACTCCTCAGGTAAACTGGAAAGTCCTGAATTCCACAGGTGGCTCTGACAATCTGCTTACTTGAGCGAGAGTGAGGCACAGTGGGCATTTGCCCAGGGGTGCCACCCTCACTCCAGGAAGGGTCAGCTTTTCCGTGTGTCAGCTGCTTCCTGGGTATCTGGATATGAACGAACCACAGGATCCTCGGAACTCAGGTAGGGGTGCTGCCTCTTTAGTTTCTATTACAGGTCATTGGGATGAAAAGGCCAAGAGCTTTGAAGTCAGATGGATCTTTTTCCGTGTCCTAGTTCGACTATTTTCTAGCTGTGTGAGCTTTGCTAGGTCCCTCGTCTTCTTTGACTCTGTTTTCTTATGTGGAAAATGTGACTCTTAGAAAGATTTTAAAGTAACACATAAAAACCCCAGTAACATTATAATGACTACTACTCGTGTTAATACCTCAGAGATGGAGGGAGTCACTTATCTCAAACCCTCGATTTTCACATGCAGAAATTAAGGCTCATAGAGATTGTGTGCCGCCTTTTTTTTTTTTTTTTTGAGACAGACTTTCGCTCTGTAGCCCAGGCTGGAGTGCAGTGGCGTGATCTCTGCTCACTGTAACCTCTGCTTCCTGGGTTCAAGCGATTCTTGTGCCTCAGCCTCCCGAGTAGCTGGGACTACAGGCGTGCACCACCAGGCCCAGCTATTTTTTTTTTTTTAATTTTTAGTAGAGACAGGATTTCGCCATGTTGACCAGGATGGTCTCGATATATTGACATAGTGGTCTGCTTGCCTTGGCCACCCAAAGTGCTGGGATTACGGACGTGAGCCACCGCGTCTGGCCAATTGTGTGCATTTTTAAAAGTCACAGGTAAAACTCAGAAGGGCTGGGACTTAGGACAACACAGTCTGTTTTTTTGTTTCTTTTTGTAGAATCTTGCGATCATGTACTGGGATCTCAAACCTCTACCATGGCCCTTGCTAAGAATGTCTTTTTTCCAGCACATCTGGCCCCTTTTGGTCTTCTCCTCTCTGGGCCCCACCGATCTCCCTGCTCTATTTTCTCACCACCTTCTCCATCGCTCGTGCCCACCCCATTGCTTGGCCCAGGGAGGTTCCTCTAATTTTTTTAAGGGTGGTGGAGGCAGAGAGTCATGTTCCTTATCACAATGTTTCTGCCAGATTTCGCCTTGCCTGAAGGCCTCTTAGGCTTTTGGAAAGCAAAGTCGAGTCTTTTCTGGTGGCCCTGTTACATCCCTTCCTAGATGTAACTGAGTATCAAGTGGAGGAGCTGCTTCGTTAGTTTCTGTAGCACCACAGAAGCAAAGTAATCAATATTGATAATAGCTGCTATGGAGTGAGTGCTCATTGTGAAAATGCACTGCAGCTGCTCTGTCTGTACATGCTGTAACTTTAACCATCACAGTCACCAGGTGAGATGAGGTTTTCTAACCTTGCCTTACTAGGGAGGAAGCAGAGGCTCAGAGAGACTAAATGACTTGTCCTAAATTGCGAAGCTAGTATGTAGGAGAAGTGAGACCCAAACTAAGAGTACCAAAGTCTAGCTCTTTTCCTTTTCTCTTTTCTTTTTCTTTTCAAGACAAGGTCTCACTTGGTTACTCAGGCTGGTGTGCAGTGGCACAATCTCGGCTCCCTGCAACCTCCATTTCCCAGGCTTGAGCAAACCTCCCACCTCAGCTTCCCAAGTAGCTGTGACTACAGGTGCGTGCTACTAGGCCTGGCTAGAAAGTCTAGCTCTTTCTGCTGCACCAAAACAGTTTTCTTATTGATTAGAGGGAGGAATTTATGAAATGGAGACAACTTTAGGCTAATGCAAAGCCTTTTAGGCTTCTATTTTTTAATTGGTTGAATCAAAATGAGTCTGAGCATGTGCAGGAAGCCTGTGTGCTTAGAAGACTGACATTGGTTCAATTCACTGAATGAACAGAACCTCGTCTAGTCACATTTCCATAACATATGAGGAGCTTGGGAAGCATAGGTGTGGATGTACTCGTTGTAGTGAACTTAAAAAGCTCCAGTCTTTGAATTTAGAAAGCCACTAGAATAAAATATCTGGGGCATTCTCTATTAGGAGATTAAAAGAGAGAGTATCAAAGGTGCTTCCAGATTTTGGTATTCCTCAGTTCTAAATCCTACAGACATGTATGATTACATTCCACTTTAATTAGAAGAATATTGATGTCTACTGACTACCTATAGCAAAGTGGAGAACTTGAGGTAGGGTGAAGTGGTAGGGAGGAGAGCAGTGCTCACATCAAATGTTGAGTTGGAGTAAAGGAGCTTCATCTGTCTTGTCCAGGAAGAAGTGTGAGTTTATGTGCAATCCAAAAGACCCAGGTCTGAACAAATGGAAATAATCACAATGGGAAGGTTTGTTAGAACTCTGGGCAACCTTTGTGGGGTACAGGATTGAGAACAACTTGTGTATCTTTAATTTTTTAGTACATATAAGAAGCATCATCCCCCTTCTTTTCTGGAAGTTAGAGATGTAGCCAAGAAATGAGAGCCCTGACATTCTTGTGAGCAAGAGGTGAGGAGGGTGCCCTATTCTGAACAGTAGTGGTGGCAGATGGTGGGTTGGCTGGAACAATGTCCTCTTGCTGTAGAAACACTGCATTTCCAAGACCCTACTGGGCTTCCCAGTATAAGTCCTGTTTCCAGGATGCTCAGGGGACTCATCTTCAAGATCAACCTCCTACTGAAGCTCCAGGCAGATTCCTATAGAATTACCAAGGAGATTCCTCTACAATGTTTAAACTGTCCAACAAAAGATTTTAGGGTGTAGTGAAAAAGAGTGATGGTGGCCAGAGAAAATGATGCTGCAGAGAAGGTATAACACATCCACCCCTTTCAAGGGAGGCAAACTAAAACACTGTGAGGTGAAAACTAACTGATGCAGGAACAAGCAGATCAACTCTAGCTTTCATTAGAAGCGGAGCCAACTTGAAATCTGCATCATATATGGCTTTTATTTTAAGCTAAGTTCTATTTTCTTCTGCTTTTCCATAATGGTAAGTCCACATCTAAGTCTCAGTATACCTTTTGCTAGCCATAAGACAACCATTAGAGCACAGGAAACCCATTCATAAGTTGGTTGACTTGGTGCAGTGACAAAGAGGGGGTGTTAATAACCTAAGTGATAGCCCCCAAAGAATAATGCTACTTCCCCCCTCAATAATGGCCTCCAACCATGACCACACCATAATCTCTGGAACCTGGAAATACATTATCTTACTTGGCAAAATAAACATTGTAGAAGTGTTCATAGTTAAGGACCTGGATAGGTGAAGATTATCCTGTTATCCAGGTGACCCCAGGCTAATCACCAAATCCTTAAAAGTAAAGAATATTTAAGGTTTCAGAGAACCAGAGGGACAGCAGCATGAGAAAGACTCAACCTACCATTTCTGGGTTTGAAGATGGAGCCATGGATTACAGGCAGCCTTTAGAAAAGCTGAAAAAGGCAAGGGCACATCTACAAAGGTGTATTAGTCCATTTTCATGCTGCTAATAAAGACATACCCAAGACTGGGTAATTTATGAAGAAAAGAGGTTGGCTCACAGTTCCACATGGCTGGGGAGGTCTCAGGTAACTTACAATTATGGCGAAAGGCATCTTTTCACAGGGTGGCAGGAGAGAGAATGAGTGCCCAGCCAAGGGCACTACAAAATCATCAGATCTTGTGAGAACTCCATCACTATCATGAGAACAGAATAGGGGAACCTGCCCCTGTGATTCAATTATCTCCACCTGGTCCCTCCCGGGGGGGATTATAGGAATTACAATTCAAGATGAGATTTGGGTGGGGACACAGTAAAACCATATCAAAAGGAATGTAATATTGCTAAGATATTGACTTCATTCCACTGAGATGCATGTCAGAATTCTAAGCCACAACTGTAAGATAATAAATTTTTATTCTTTAAGCTGCCAAGTTGGTAGTAATTTGTTGCTGCAGCATTGAAAACAAAAATAGCATGACAACATAAACTGTGTCTGATTTGTCTTTCTATTCTAATCTTTCTATTCCTGATTCTTTGCAGAGTGATGAGTATATGAATGAGCTCAGTAATGTTTTATGAATGAAAAAAATGAAGGAAGGAAAAACAAAAAAAGCTTTTGAGTGTTTGGCCAAGCATAGCTGTTATCAGATTCATTGGCACTCGTTTGTTCAAACAATATTTCTTGAGGCTTCATGAGCCCAGCATGGTGCCAAATACTACTGAGGACATATGAAGGGGCACAAGCAAAGGGTGATCCCTTGAAGAGCTTCTGATCTAGCACATCTATGAATCAGAAGAATCAGAAGTGCCACAGATCTCAGAGGAGAAAGAGATCTTCAGGACTAGGATGGTTTGCAAGGTCCTTTTTGGACAATTGAGGCTTTAACTGGATCTTTAAGAATAATCAGGGAGATGATAGTGTAAGGGCATTGCAAGCAGGAGGACGTAATAGACCTAAAGGATAAGAAAAGAAGGAGCATGAGGAAAACATGGTAACTTGAGTGGAGCTGAAATGTAGAATGGGAATAAAGTAAGCCATAAAGGTGGGGTAAATTCGGTTGTTTACTCAGCTACCATGCCCTGACTACTAGTGCTAGGCATAAATTAGTGTTTGGGGAAAGAAATGACATTATCCCCACCCTCAAGGAACTAAGAACATAGTGGGAACATATAAATGCCTAGAAATTGCTCAATATCTAATACTTGTTAGTAGATGTTCGACAAATATGTGTTCAATTAAACATAGTTGAAATGCATGCTCAACAATATCAGTCACAGGTGAGGAGATAGATCATTTTTTCAGCGGCTATATTGGTTATTTATTGCTGTGTAACAAGTTATCCCAAAATTTAGCAACTTAAAGCATTATTATCTGACAGTTTCAGTGGGGGAGGAATCTGAGCATGGCTTAGTTTGATCCCTTTGGGTCAGGGTCTTTCACAAGGCTGCAATCAGGGGGTCATCTAGGGCTGTGATTATCTCAAGGCTCGATGGGGAGGAGGAATCCACTTCCAAGGTCGTTCATGCAGTGGTTGGCAGGATTCAGTTTTTCATGGGCTGTTGGATGAGGACCTCCATTCCTTGCTGGTTATGGGCTGGAGGTTGTCCTCAGTTCCCTTCCATGTGAACTTCTCTAGAGGGCAGTTGACAACATGGTAGCTGCATTTTCTCAAAGAGAGCCTGAGAGAAAGTAACAGAACCAGAGAGAAAGAGCAAGACAGAAATCATTGTATATTTATCGTAATCTTGGAAGTGATTCACCTTCACTTTTGCTGTATTCTATTTGTTAGGAGTGAGTCACCAGCTCTAGTCCACATTCAAAGGAAGTACTGTACAAAAGTTTGAGTACCAGACGAAAGCAGAGGCTGTCCATCACAGTTGGGCAGCCTGCTGAACCCTCTTTTCCTCTGCACTGTAGAAGAGAGGCTTTCTCTAAAGGCATCAGGCAAAGAAAGTAGGGAAGAGCCCATCCTCATTCATCTTGAAACTACTAGTTCTACCACAGCCAACATAATTCGCATCCTGGTTCCTGCAGGAGATTTAGGGAGGTACTAATCAGAGACCATTTTTTCATGACTTACCAAAAAATCTAGATTGGGAAAAACCTCAGAACATCTCAGACAAGATCCCTACCTCTCCTTCAACCAGTAATCAAGGCCAGGGGTTGAAGGAGAGGTAGGGATCTTGGGCTATAGATACTATATAGAAAATAATATTGGCTAAAGAATAGAAGAGCTTGTTTTGAATTCACATAGTAGGTAAGATGGTAAGCACATTACTTAAACTCTCAGTCTGTTTCCTCATAAATTAAATGGGCATCTACCTGTAGTGTAGTCATTTAGGAGATCTGGATACACTTCCATGTCTGAGGAATCTCCATCATTCCTAATTCCCTGAGAAAATCATTATTCCAGCTTCTCTTATGGCTCTGGTATAGGCATCTGATAAAGGTTCTGCCAATCAAACGGCTGGGGAGAGGTACTGATTTAAACTGTACTAATGAGAAAAAGGACAGGAGGAGCAATGAATTTTCTAGAGATTGTAGTGGCAGAGGCTTTGACTCTTGAGGCCATCTTATTCTGGTCCAACTCAGTGTACACAGTATAGGCCATGGCATAATATGATGTTAGATGCCTGTGTCTGGGGAGGCTGCAATGAGGTGCCTATTGGAGCATTCCTGCAGCGTGGCTTGGGTCTCATTCCCAGCTGCCAAGCTCTAGTTTGACCTTCTGGGATGCCTGGAGATTCAGATCTACATTTGTGAGATTTATATTTATCTCATAAATTACATTTTACTTCTGCTTAAACCACTTAGGATGTGCACTGTTTTAGCAACTGAGACTATTGACTGATCCACTGCCTCTCAGGGTATTATGGGGATAAATGAGATAATACATGTAAAGCACCTGGCACAGTGCCTTTTATATAGGTGGGTTGCACTAAGGAAATGGTAGCTCTTAATGTTTATTTTATTACTATTCCTTCTTGTCAGTGTTTCTTTGGTACCTCATGAGTGAAAGTCAAATCTCAGCTGCATGCAGATAGACCAAGGATTTAAATTCTGATATGGTTTGGGTCTGTGTCTCTGCCAAAATCTTGAGTCAAATTGTAAAGCTCAACGTTGGAGGTGGTGTCTGGTGTGATGTGACTGGTGGTATGGGTTTCCCCTTTGGTGCTGTTCTTCTGATAGAGTTGTCATGATATTTGGTTGTTTAAAAGTATGTGGCACCTCTCCTCTCTCTCTCTCCTGCCCTGGCCATGCAAGATGTGCCTGCTTTCCATTTACCTTCTGCCATGATTGCAAATTTCCTGAGGCCTCCCCAGCCATGCTTCCTATAGAGCCTGTGGAACCATGAGCCAACTGAACCTCTTTTCTTTATAAATTGCTCAGTCTCAGGTATGTATTTTTCTCTCTCTCTCTTTTTTTCTCGCTCGCTCTCTCTTTCTCTCAAGAGGGTGTTCCACTCTTGTTGCCCAGGCTGGAGTGCAATGGCGCCATCTCGGCTCACCGCAACCTCCGCCTCCCGGGTTCAAGTGATTCTCCTGCCTCAGCCTCCTGAGTAGCTGGGATTATAGGCATGTGCCACCCTGCCTGGCTAATTTTGTATTTTTAGTAGAGATGGAGTTTCTCCATGTTGGTCAGGCTGGTCTCAAACTCCCAACCTCATGTGATCCACCCACCTCGGCCTCCCAAAGTGTTGGGATGACAGGCGTGAGACACCATGCCTGGCATTCAAGTATTTCTTTGTAGCAATGTGAGAACGGACTAATACACCTCGGTAGTGTTGCCCTACAGGGGGTGTTGTGTAATGTCTGGAGACAGTTTTGATTGTCACAACTGGGGGTGAGGTATAACTGGCATCTAGAGTCTAGGGATGCTCCTAAACAGCCTACAATGCACAGGACAGCCCCCATAGCAAAGAACTATCCAGTCCATTATCTAGTCAACAATGCCGAGGCTGAGAAGCCGTGTTGTAGATGTGGGAACAGAATGAAACCTGGCCATCACTCTCTACTCTGTCAATAACAACTTACTAGGTTTTGCTCAACTAGGATGAGTTCCAGCATGTGGAACCTCCAGATGCAGGAACACCAGACTGCAAATTTAATCACGCAATTATATGTACCCAGAAAGCACTACCAAGGTCACGAGATCAGAGCATGGAATGATCTAAGTTTTCATAAATGTATTCCCAAGGTCCTTGATCAAGCAATTAAAAAATGAATTAAGGACTATCTCAATTTCTGATTGGTTGGCTAGTACAGCTGGGAAGTTTCTTTGTTTGATTTTTATGATGCTGTTTTAATTTCTGATTTTTTCTGTGCCAGGGAATCTTGGTATTTTCTTTGCAGATTGTAAATCTCTATTATGCCCTCATACGGCAATATAGAGTCTCTCTGCAGTTATGCATTTTTATTGGTACACAGAATATTGAAACATAAAACATCAAACAGGCTATTTCTTTTAACCACAGATGTGAGTTGAGTCCATTACCAATATTGTTCTTCGACTTCATAATGACTTTGGCTCATTGCAAATGGCAAATGTGTCCAAGAGAAGGAGACAGTTGTAATGTAGTGCCACTGGTGAGCTTGTGACCCTCATTTTCTTTCTTTTCCTGAGCCTCATCTTTTCTTTCTATAAACTGAAAGTATGCATTAGATGACCTCTAAGTCTTCCAAATTTCTGAGATTCTTAGGGGCTGCCAAGCCTTAGGGATTTTAGAGCCCTCCCCAGAGGAAGGTGGCCTCATGAGTTTGTTGGGGCATGGCACAAATCCAGTCCCAACTTCAGGGTCATGGGCAGGAGTCTAGGTCACCTCCTCCTTGTGGTGTTCTCCTATGAAGGTCTTGTGGGATATGCTGGCTGTTCATTAATTCAATTGCTCAGTTGTGATGAGGATCTCCTGGGAAATACAAGTACAACAATATTTTTTATTTTTATTGTTGAAAAGTATTCAATTTTGTAAAACATGACTAATTTATCCTATCTTGTTGATGTGCATTTGGATTTTTCAGTTTTATGTTACTACGTTGTTGTGAACATTCTTGTACAAGTACTTGGTAAATGTGTACAATTTTTGAGTGTATACCTAGGGATAATAGGATATGCATAAATATAACTTTGATTTTGCTGAAAATGGTTGATCGATTTTATACTCCCTCTAACAATATGTTAGTATTGTCTATTTTTAAAATTTTCATCATTTTAGTGAGCATGCAGTGGTGTCTTATTGGAGTTTTAATTTGCATTTCCCTGATGACTGGTAATGTTGAGTATCATTTTTATATACTTGACCATTTGAATATCCTTTTTAATGAAGTGCCTAGTTAAATACTTTACAATTTAAAAATGAAGTGCCTAGTTAAATCCTTTACAATTTAAAAATAATTGGCATATTTGCCTTTGTCTTATTGATTTATAATAGAACTTCTTCATACATTCTGAATATGAGTTCTTGGTCAATTATATGTATTTCAAACATTTTGTACTCTTTGACTTAGTGTCTTTAATAAATGAAAGTTTATTAATTTTAAAGAAGTCCAGTTTTTATCCATTTTTACCATTTAGGTTATTGATTTTTGTGTCCTTTTAAGGAAATCTTTGCCTAAACCATGATCATAAAGGTATCATCCTGTGTTGTGTTTTAAAGCTTTATTGTTTTATTCTTTAAATGTCAACCCACAATCACCTGTAATTGAATTTTGGGCATGGTGTGTAATAAAGGTCAAAATTTACTTTTTTCTATATGGAAAAAAGTACCACTCATTTTAAAACGCCCCCTTTTAATTGATCTTCAGTGTTGCCTTTGTAGTAACCAAAGGTCCATAAAGGTGTTGATCTATTTCTGGTCATTCTATTCTGTTGTATTCCTTTATACTAACACTAATATAGATGTCCAATAATAACAGAAACATTATTGCTGTCAAATTACTTGGGAGAAAAAGTCACTTCTGCAGAACTGAATCATTTATTTCCCTCCAGTGGGATCACATTCTGTTGGAAAAAAGTCTGAATTAGTGGTTATGATAATAGGGTCTAGTTCAGATCCTGCTCCTCATCTGCTCTGTGATCTGAAGCAAACCAGTTTCCCTCTTTTGGTATTAGTTCCTCATCTGTAAAAGCCAGGAGATGCTGTTAACAAACTCTCAGAACAGGTTAGTTGAGAACCCACACACATCAAAGACATGGCAAAGACGCAGAAATGAGCCCCTAAGAACTAAAATATCTGGACGTTTTTTGAGAACGTTTTCCCAACAACATGTTTAATTTCAGTGTTTTCAGTTTAGTTGAAAACAGATGACCTTCTCAGCATAGTTTGCCATATTTTAATCAAATTGTTAGCTTCCGAAAAGTGAGCTATGTTTATTCTCATGTTGAAGTGAAGGACCTTGAGCTGCGATCAAGTGATCAACGGTGTGAGCTCCTACTCTCACTCCTGTGACCCAGGCCTATCACATCTCTCCATGTTGTCAACTCTAACACGCTATTTTCTGATAGAGCTGCTCTCTACAACACATGCTCCCATGCCTCT
Source organism: Theropithecus gelada (assembly GCF_003255815.1). NCBI lineage: Eukaryota > Metazoa > Chordata > Mammalia > Primates > Cercopithecidae > Theropithecus > Theropithecus gelada. The sequence continues at coordinate 38,347,786 of NC_037681.1, forward strand.
TCCTTTTTGCTCTGTTGGTGCCTGGGATCCAGTGTTTCAACAGGGTTCTTTTGTGGCACAAGAGCACATGCATTCTAGGCTAGCATGGCATGAGAGCATGATCCTCCATAGCTGAATTTTAGGGAGCATAATTCCAAAGGCTCTAGTAGATGATGATGACTGGTAAATGAAAGATAAGGAGGTTGGTGCCTGCAGCCTTTATTAAATGAAAAATTGAGAACCAGGAAGTCCAACTGTGGTGGATGAGAGCTTCTGAGAATACATGGTAGGAATCCTTTGTGTATTTCCTGGGCATAAAGACCCATGGAAAGAAGGTTGTAGAAGAGAGATACTGGAAGCTCTGACTTCCTCCATGTACATACTGGACCTTTCTCCTTCCCCCATAGGTAGATACTGCTCCTTTAGGTCTAATGCCTGTACCATAGCTTCCTCTCCCTTACAAGACCTGCGTGACTTCACAATCCATGTGAATGATGTGACTTGTACCTGGGCCCTACATTCCTTTACCTTCTCACTTGGTGGCCTTACCTTTCTCTTTTATTTTAGCACACATTCTTCAGCATCACTTGGAACCACTTTGTGTCAGAGATCTGGTCACAGTCTCATCCTCTCAAGAAACTAATGTTTTGTTTCACAACTCTTTTTCTTCTGTTTCCCAGAAACAGAAGTTTCTGGGAAACTTCTGTTCCTTGATCTGTCTGCTCCCTGCCAGCCAATCAGCTCCCCCTTTTCTTACTTTCCTTATCTACCCAGCCTGTCCTGAGTAGTTGAACACTTGAATAACTCTGTTACTAGGATCCACAATTTGTAGGTGTCAGGATTCTACTGCCCCTCTAAAGAAGCTCCTTACTCACTGTAGACTTGCTCTTTGTTTTCAACAAGTAAGACACTATGGTAACCCTCAATTTTGTATTCCTCGTCCATAAACGTTTTATCCAGGTTGCCATCTATCTTTACTGTCTTTCATTCCGCCTAAAGGGATCTACTTTGTCAGTTTAGGCATTTCTTAAGAAAAAGGAAAAAAAGACTGGGCGCGGTGGCTCACGCCTGTAATCCCAGAACTTTGGAAGGCCGAGCCGGGTGGATCACGAGGTCAGGAGATCAAGACCATCCTGGCTAACACGGTGAAACCCCATCTCTACTAAAAATACAAAAAAAAAAAAAAAAAAAAAAAAGCCCAGCGTGGTGGTGGGCATCTGTAGTCCCAGCTACTCGGAGGCTGAGACAGGAGAATGGCGTGAACCTGGGAGGCGGAGCTTGCAGTGAGCCAAGATCGCTTGCCACTGCACTCCAGCCTGGGTGACAGAGCAAGACTCTGTCTCAAAAAAAAAAAATAAATAAAAAAAGAGGGAAAGAGGGAGGGAAGGAAGAAGGGAAGGGAAGAAGGAAGCAAGAAAGAAAACATTATTGATTGCAAATTCTCCTGTAGCTACCACTTTGTTCTTCTCATTTAAATTCATTCAAATCTAAATTGTGCTTAGGCACTGTGCTCAGTGCTGGGAATTCAGAGTCGAATAAAATATGATACTTTTCCTTAAGTACTTAAGTAGCTTATAGTTTCAGTAGAGTAACGTGGAGGTAGAGATAAGCATTGCAATGAGATCAAGGCAAGGGAGGACCAGAGAAGAAAGCAGGTTTTGACTCAACCATGGGAGAGCTGGAGTGAAGAGCAATGTAGTGCTGTCAGAGCATCAGCGCAGTGCAGGGAAGGTTAGGGAGCAGAATTCCAAAGACTGTAGTGGGTGGTAACAACTTGTAAATGATAGTAAGGGAGGCTGGTGCCTGCAGCTTCTGTCAAAGAATTGATAACTGGGGAATCCAATTATAATGGATGAGTGCTTCTGAAAATGCATGGTAGGAAACTTGTGTGGTTCCTGGGTATGAGGACCCAGGGAAAGCGGGTTGTGGAAAAGAAATACTGGAAGCTCTGACTTCCTCCTTGTACTTGAAGACCTTTTTTCCAGGCTGATGAGTTAGGCTGGTCATGGCAGACCAAGAAAGGCTTTGTAAGCCAAACAAGCCTATTCCCATTTTGTCACTCCCTGAAAGACAAGGAGGTGAGTACTCATTTATAAATACCTCCTGTAGACAGAGAAGAATATTGCATCAATCAGAGAATTTCTGCTCTCCCTCTTGCTATAACTTTTCTAAAAGCCTACTTGGGTTTCTGCATTGGCTGCGTAGCTGGGGAGGGAGGGCTATGTGTATGCATGGAAATGGCACAGAGAAAGGTGAGGATGGAACATCGAACTGATGGCCTGGTCTTAGATACTGGCAACCAGAGCTGCAGCATCCCATTCAGCCTCTGGTTGGAGACAGACGTGGTATTGAAGGTCGGGTTGCCAAGGTCAAGAGTACACACTAGGAAACTGTCCAGGGTGGGCTGCATGCAGCTGGTCATGATCTCTCTTAGTTTTGAGCAAAAATGCTTCCTTTTTTACCCTCCTGTCCTCTCCCTTCCTTTCCTCTTACCTCCTTTCTCTCCAGTCCTCTAGAAAGGCTGATCAGAGTGGCTGAGCTGAGTAGGGGCAGTCAGGCAAGGAGGGAGGCTGGGAGCCTCGTGTTCTGTCCAGTGACCCTCCCTGGGTCCTAAATGAGGATGGCCTGGCAGCTCTGTGAACCAAAGCTTTGCCAAGTGAATGGGGCTTTGGGTGAATTTTAAAAGATAGCTTTTCTGGGCTTAAGGTGGGCAGCTTATGGTCTTGATTTCATCTCCTTTATCCCTTTGTCAGGCACCCTTGTGGAGGGCACAATCTGAGTGACTGCAGCAGCTCTGTCCCTGTCGGCTTTATTTCCAGTTGAGAAACCCCTATCACAGTGAACAGCTGGGAAAGCCCTCCCTGCACCCCAAGTCTAATCCCTTTATCATGGCTGGAGTGCTGACTTCCGGCCAGGCTCCGAGCATTTGTAGCCAAGATCTGACCCACACATCAAAGGACTAAGAATTCAGCTACATGGGTGCATTGTTTGTTTAAGGCAGAAGTGATGACTGACATTTTTTTCTCTGCTTAGAGGGCTTTATAAAATTACATTTGTTGTTATGTCATAGGATGGAGTTAGTGGGGAAAAAGGAAATTACTTGTCAGCCTGTATAGGAAAAATTTGTACAGGTGATTGTGAGGGGTACGTCCTTTTGGAAGAAAGTTCCAAGTAAGGCTGCTAATGCTTAAGGTTATAGTCTAAGTCGTTTTGGTTTAAAATGTACAATAAATTAGAGATAATTTTATGGTAATTCCTAAGACCTGACAAGGTAGACATTTTCCTTTGTAGTATAACCAAAAGTAAACTGTCTTCTTAGGTAAGAAAAAGCAATTGAACCTGTAGGGATTAGGTCCTTCCCTTCAGACTGAGCTTTAAAAGGAAATAATCCAGCAAGAGATCAATGAAGGAGGAGCTCAGGCTGAGGGCAGGATAGTGATGAGAGGACTAAGTCAAGTATCCACCTGTACATGTGGCCATGGGGGGCTCAAATGGACCCCGAATGGCTTCACCTGGGGAATCAGCAGCCACCAAATCACAGCTCAGGGGGTCATAAATATCCCCTCCATCTTCCACACAGTGAGGAAGAACTGCTCAGATCACAAGGGCATCTTTCAACACAGGGTCCAGGATGAGAGAATAAAAAGATGGGCAATTGCCATCACTTCTATGTTTTCCCTTTTTGGATGTGGCATCCAGTTATTTTTTGGCCTTTATAAAACATTTAAAAAATGCCTTTAAGTGTCTAGTGTTGAGATTGCTTAATTCTTCTAAGCCACAGTGATAGGCTGGAGGATTTGGACAAGCTGGCTCTTATAGCCTCAAGCTAAAAATAGAACCATTTTGGTATCTAAATGGAGGGGTACACCAAAACCACTTTTTATCTTTTGCTCCCTGATAACTAGAAATATGTAAGCTCCCCATGCAAAAGAAAGCACATCTCAATATGATGCCTTTGATTAATGGCGATGGTGGTGATAATGTGGCTTGAGGCAAACGTGAAAAATAGTGCCTGTTGAGCTTTAGATTTATAAAGTACTGAGATCCCTTGTTTAAGCCTTTTGAAACTCAACAGATACTCTGCTGTATGTAAGGGCTATGTCATAGATCTCTGTCTAAGGAGCATTCATGGGAATCACTTATCTGAGCCTGGGAATGCCTGAAAAGGCTGATTCTCACCACTCGGAGAAACATTCAAAGACTTTTTGGGTCATGTTTCTTGTTGTGATAAAATTCTTTACTGCCATCTTACGCTTTTCTTCAGTGGTCATATTCTAGCTGTTTCTAAGAAGGAGGAGGCCATTTATGACACTGAGATTGAGTTTGTGCAGCACGTGATGGGCCTGCACGTAGTAGGTGGTCATTATCTTTTTATTTGTTAATGTCGTTTTATTTTTTTGGAGTGGAAGAAAAAAGCTTGTTTTCAAATTGAGGCATGTGTGAGAATTGCTGGTGTAATCTATCTGAAAATTTTTATGGTAGGTTGAAACTAGTTTTGTTCACTAAAGACTTCTGAAAAAATTATTATAATGAGGTAGACATAAGCATACATTACATTTGTATACCTTGTTGCTTTATAATTTATATACATATTATTTAATTTTTACAACCATCCTAAAAATAGCTTTTATTAACTCTATTTTATAAATGAGGAAATCAGGGAGATGGTGGGGTTAACTTAAGCAATAGAATCAGGACCAATTTTATTCTTTCAAACTTCTTATCTTCTCTTTTGGCATCACTGCTGCTAGAAGAGCTTGGCTCTAGTTCACGAGGAGCCATTCTTTAGCTGAGTGGCTGGAAGCAAATCACTGCCTCTTTGGTCTTGGTTTTCTAATCTGTGGAATCCAGTCATCAGTACCTGCCTGAACAATCTGAAGTCCACAGAAGGAAGCAAAGAAGATTGAAAGTAGAAAAGGCATTAGGAACTGTCTAGTCTCCCTCTTTCCTTGCCAGAAAGTTACAAAGCATAAAGTCTTCCCATGACCAGTTCTCTTCTACCTGCTGCCTGCTGTTTCTCTAAAAAAGTTATCCCTAGTCCTTTTGTGCTTTCAACAACCCCTGACTGACCTTGACCCTTTAGAGAAATAGAAGAGAACTTGGACTCTCCGTTTGGAAGTTTTGATAACTATGTTAGAATGTGTCGTCTTTTCCCTATGGGCTTATTTCTGTATTTTGGACCTACCTCTGAACTCATTCGCCTGCTATACGGCCTCATTCTTCAGCCAAGTCCTTGGCCTTTATCCAGTCCCAAGAGTCTGCCTGGATATTTGACTCTAGACTTAACCAATATGATCTGTTCTTTTACTACTATTATCTCACTATTCTGGTCCTGATAGACACCTGGTTTAGCTAGCCAATTTTCACCAGGACAGCCATTGGTATTTGCAAACTTTAGACTTTCTATTTAGTTTATGAGGTTAAAGAGATATATCTCTCTTCAAAACTGCGTGCGCGCGCGTGTGTGTGTGTATGTGTGTGTTTAATTTGAGGAAAACCCAGGAATGTCTAGCATAGTTGTTGGTTATGTTCTTTTTCAACAGCTCAGCCTGCCTATCGTCTACAGTGCTCCTAGCATTCAGATAGAACATGTGGAACAAATGCCTTCTCTTCCCAGACTCGAGGATGAGGGAGGTCACACAGAGGTCCAACAGATGGCAAGGGAGGTCAAGTGAAGTGATCGTGAAGTTGATTTGTAAACATTCAGTAAGAATGGTTTCCTTTCTCAATAGCTATTTTGGAAAGTGTTTTCATGAAACAAGAATGTGACTATTAAATGTTGTTTCACTTCACAAAACAATCTCTAGTCCACCAGCCAAACTGCTTGCAGCAAACAACTTGACTAGGTGGCCCCATGAAAGGGTCCAGGTTTGAGTCCAGCCATTGCTATTTTCCCTTGTGTAGAAATCCAAAGGAAGCTCTATTACTTGCAATAAACTTGTGATTTGTCTTGGAGAAAAAAGTGAAGTATCTTCAGTTGATATACTCTCAAGAAATGTTAACAGTGTGTACATGCAGCAATATGAACTGAAGATACGTGGACATCTTCACCAACCTTAGAGGTCTTCATATTTGCAAGAATCCAAGAATCTTCCAACTGTTCCAGGGGGTGGAGGGTGGACCCAGAGAATTATATGTTATTCTGGCTATTTATCCTGCTTAGACAGGAATGTGCTGGGAATATAGAAACGTGTATTCTAGCATTGATCTTGTGAGAGTGGAGAAGTCTCTAATCCTTTTGGGACCTCACTTTCCTCATCTGTAAAATGGCAGATGAGGAAGCTGGCACAGGAGATATCTGTGCCTTCTCCATGCTCTAAACTTTTACACTTCTATGTATTCCCTACTTTCCTATTTCTGGAAGCATAACCGTATGCAGAGACCAATTTTGTGTCCCCTCACCTCTGTCTGACAAGTGGGTTGGACATTCTTTCTCTTTCTGGGCACCCATTAAATAAACAGATGGTTGGCCTAGTCCACCTGGCCTCAGATATTTTCAGATACAAAAGTATAGCCTCTCTGGGTTTTAAAAAGGGAGCTATTAAGACCAGCCGTGCAGCTTGAGAAGGACTCAGTCAGGATGCTACAGATCATACTATAACTAGATTTGCTGAACATTTAAATTACATGATTTTGCTAACTACAGATGTCTGACATTTTGCCTGTAGGTGAACTTTATGATGTCGAGTTGAGTTCAAGTGGTCCTTTCTCTTCCCTAAGGCATTATTGTTTGTCCTTCAACCAAGAGGGGCCATTGACATTCATTTTATCATCTCTTCTGTCTGCTTAGGTTGCTCCCTCCTTGTCTCCAGTGTTCTCTCAGAATGAATCAGCTCTCACCTCAGGCAGGGTCTCTGCCACTGCTGAGCATGTATAGCGTGGACTTGCAGATCCTTTGGCAGAAGATTTCAAGGGCATTGCTTCTGGTCCTCATAAGCTCCCAATATCTCCCTCCCCTCCAGCCTGTTTTGCTCTTTTTCTTATTCTCTGCACACTGGGTGCACCTGCTCATCACCACTGCTTCTGCAGAGCCTCCTCCAAGCTATGAAACTCTGTATCTCTCACTGCTTACAACCACAGAGTTTGCAAGACTTCAAACACCTTTCCTCTGGTGTAGACATGATCATCGTTGATTTCTGCACAATGAGATAGTTTTCCCATTTGGAAAAGAAAAAGCTGATCTCAGAAAGATAAGCACTCTCGGGGCACACTGCTGGTGCTTTTCCCTTGGCACACCCTGGTAATAAGATTAAAGTGCATTGCTATAGACTGAACGTTTGTGCCCTCCCCCAAATCATGTGTTGAAATCTAATCCCCAATATGATAGTATTAGGAGATGGGACCTTTTGGGAGGTGATTAGGTCATGAGGACAAAACTTTCATGAATGGGATTAGCACCCTTAGAAAAGAGGCCCCAGAGAACTCTCTTGTCCCTTTCACCATGTGAGGACACAGCAGGAAGACCCTGTTTGTGAACCAGAAAGTGGGCCCTTGCCAGACAGCAAATCTGCCAGTATTTTGATCTTGGACTTCTCGGCTTCTGGGACTGTGAGAAACAAAATTCTGTTGTTTTCATGCCACAGAGTCTATGATATTCTGTTATAGTAGCCCAAACAGACTCAGACACACACAACAAAGTCATTCTTTCAATTAGAGCCACGGCAGGAAACAGAGGGCCAGCTTGAAGGAGTAATTCAGAAGTCATTAATAACTAGCGCATTTCACAGTGAGTAGGCAGAGTTAGAAATAGTAATAAGGCATGGTGAGCACTGCAGGGCTGGCAGCAGTGTGAAGCCATGCCAAAAAAAAAAAAAAAAAAAAAAGGGCTAAAGGGGACTGCAGCTCGATGAGAGCTGAAGCATGGATGGGGCCACCTGACAGGACCTCTGGCTGTAGGGAGAGCAGCCACTTCCAGGCAATGGCCCAACGGGGAGGGAACAGGGTAATGAAATCCCACATCTCTCTGCTTCTGCCCCATGACAGCCTGCTGGAGCCCCTTCCTGTGTGGCTGAACCTAACAGGAAGCTGGAAGGCAAAGGGGTCCAGAGATGCATCCCTAGAGATTGCCCTCCTAGGGCACAGAGCAGGATGCAGAGTGTGGAAACGGATCTGGGGATGGAAAAGGAGATAATTTGGTAAATTCACTGCTGTTTTTAAAATGGTGCTTCTCATTTTGTTTACTTTGACATTTGATACTTTGCTGTATCCAAGATTTCTGAAAACTCATAGTAGTAAGTAAGGAATCTAAACAGAGTCCTATTTCTCTTTCCTTTTTTTATCTTTTTTTTTTTTTTTTTGTGAGACGGAGTTTTGCTCTTTCCTATTTCAGCAAAGCTTGCATTGTTTCCTGCAGTATGGCTTATTCAACAGTCTTGTATTTTAAAGAGGGGTTTATCTGAGAAAGGGAGGTCTATAGCTATTTTCAAAGTTTAAAGAAATTTCTACCTGTCAACTGAGAGTATTCTCTATTAACAGTGAATTATTATGCCTACTCTAGTGGTTGCTTGGAATTAGATTTTATAAAATGCCTTGAGCTTCCTAGAGAAATAATTCTCCTTGAATGCAAAGTCCTGTGTATGCAATGAAATAATGACACATAGTATCTATAATTTCAGAACATATACTTATTGTTACAAATATCTATCTTAGACATTTATATTCTAGAATTGTCTCTGGCCAAAAAGATATAAAATTATTCAGCTAGGTAAGTTTCAGGACAGCCATCTAGGTGTCAGCCTTGGCTCTGATATGTCTCTCCTAACCTTTCTCCCTCTCTCTTCTTTCTCCCTCTCTCTTCTTTCTCCCTCCCTCTCCATGCCTCTACTCTGCTCCTTCTCTCTTTTCCTTTCTGGATAAAAGGTGAACTTTTGGTAACAAAGACATTAGTGTATGAATTCAAGCATCCTAATATATGTGTTTTAATATTTTCTTGGATTTGTTTATAAACTTAATTTTATCTGGAGCAATTTTTTTTTCAAATTGTTAATTTGGAAGGCTTCATACCATCAGGTTTCATTTGATTTACAAGCTTGTTTAAATTTAGTTGTTGATTTGCTTCTGTTTTGCTTTGTTTTCTCTCAGTTGGTCCTTTTCTTTATAACTATCTTTTCTTATTTGGCAGTTTCATGTTAGCTTCTTTGTGGTCTCCAGTCCTCTGGATTCTAGTGCAAAGCTAGGTCTTACTTAGCATTGCATTCTGAGAATCTTATCTTACTGAAATATTAGGCATATTGCACATGCAATCCCCAAGCCAGTAACTATCCACTTTAAGAGAAGCTTCTGCATCTAGGGGAGTTAAGAGGTCAGAGGTAAGTGTCTCATGACCTGAAAATGGGTTGTGCCAATCTAACCTGCTACTAGCCACAGCATTTAAAAGCAGTTTTCAATTTCAAAATTAACAGAACCAAAGGCATTTTAATGAAAATTGTTTTAGTTTAAGAATAAATTGGGGTAACAAGTTGAAATCTTAAAGTACTTACATGGTTTAATATAAACTGGAGAAAGCTGCTATTCTATGTCCACTCATTTTTCTTCCCCAAAGACAATTGTCTACAAGTGTCATTAACTAAAACATATTGCATTTCTTTTAGATTTTGGGGAGATCTTAAACTATATAGGCTTACCAAAGTCTATGCATATAAATTCATTGCTTTACCTTCTAAACTGGAGGAGTTCGATATTGGAGGTCTCTTCCAACTGCAACCTCAGTAGTTTTTATTTCTATAAGATATAGATCCTGAAATTATCTGGAATTTTGAGTTAGTGAAACAGTTTCAAGTTATGATACTAAGAATATATGGCAATATATACAGCTACTGAGTCTCTTCGAGGGAAGTAATAGATATTTTTATTCTCCAGTTATAAAACATCCCAGCTGCTTGAGCATTGAATGCTACTCTATTTTCAAAACCTTTTATATCTCAACAGTAGAATATATCCCAGTTGTTACTCCTGAATAATGACTGGGTTGGTGGTATTGAGAAGCTATAAACCACATTCTCTTTCTCAGCCCCTGATTTAAGAACTTGTCAGACTGAAATACAGTGGGATACGTGGGTGAGAAGGGAAGCAGGAGATACGAGTGGAGACTTGCAAGACAGTGTGGCAAAAAGTATGAAATTAGAAATTCTATATTTCATTGACCTACTGCCATACGTACATTTTTCAGCTAATTCTTTGTGTAGATTTCATTTTTACTCCCTATCTACTGCCATCCCCTTCACCATCTCACACATGTCTATTTGATTCATAGTTTCCCAATTCAGGTATAAATGGAAACATGATGTTCCTATTCCTTTGGTTACACTTTTGCTACAGAAATACATCCCATAAATTTCATTTTCCTGTATCTTCTTTTTTTTTTTTTTTTGAGACGGAGTCTCGGTCTGTCGCCCAGGCTGGAGTGCAGTGGCGCGATCTCGGCTCACTGCAAGCTCCGCCTCCCGGGCTTACGCCATTCTCCTGCCTCAGCCTCCCGAGTAGCTGGGACCACAGGCGCCCGCCACCTCGCCCGGCTAGTTTTTTGTATTTTTTAGTAGAGACGGGGTTTCACCGTGTTCGCCAGGATGGTCTCGATCTCCTGACCTCGTGATCCGCCCGTCTCGGCCTCCCAAAATGCTGGGATTACAGGCTTGAGCCACCTGTATCTTCTTTTTTGTTGTATCCAAAAATCTGTTTGTATCCGCACTCTTTTTATTTGACACGCTGGAGTGTCTTCTCCCATGTGTTATCAGATGGTATCTGTCAAGCTCCAGAAGCAATATGCTTTTCTTTTGAAAGTGTTACGGATGCACTTGTGGGAATGTAAAAAGAGCCCAAGGGTTTCTGAAAGGGTGCTGACATAAACAAACACTGTCAAATGAAACTGCACAGGACCGTTTATATCTGCATCTAACCTCCAAACTTGGTGTTCTTTTCCTCCTCATCTTGAACCCAGGCTGTTCCATGGATCCTCTTTCTTCTTGAATTTTCTCTGTGGGGTGATGTCATCTTCAGGGTGACGTACCAATAGTCTGCCCTGGATCACACTGGTCATAGTGGGTGCTGCTACCTTCCCAGCCAGCCAGCCTGCACGGTGCCTCTGTCTTTGTCTCACTAAGCCTGGACTTCGTAGTGTAGGACAGCTTGGCCTTGTTATCCAGCCTAGATTGGGCAATTCTCCTTTGTTACCAGTTTTCTGTCTACCTTTGATTCTGCCATTAAAAGGAGGTATGGGAAGGTTTGTGCTGAATCTTTTATATTTCCTTGGAATCATCTCTTCTAGAATTATGAGCAGTTCAGATTTCATAACCAAGTAGGCACTTTCACACATAACTCTCTGCTTCATATCCACGTCGTTCATTGATCCACTATTCTATATTTTGTTGAGCTACTGGCATAAAATTATTTTCAATGTTTTTGGTGAAATATTGGCTCTATAATCACTGATAGCTTATTAGGCAGCAGCTGTTTATTATTACCCTTTGTGTGTGTTTTATTGACTAAACATTTGTATTTTCCAATGCCATTAATTCATTTGGTACATCTATGCTCTTGCCTTCTGGCTTTATTTGTGAATCCAAGATGTTGCATCCAGGACAAGAAGAACACAATTCTCTCTCTCCATAATCTACCACTTCTATGTTACATAGTGCTATGGTTTGAATGCACCCTCTAAAGTCATGCTGAAACGTAATCCTCAATGTGGCTATATTGGGAGGTGGGGGCCTTTACGAGGCGATTGAATCATGAAGGCTCTACCCTCATGGATTAATGGATTAATAACTTAATGGGTTAATGTATTAATGGGTCATCTTGGGAGAAGACCTGATGAATTTATAAGAGGAGGAAGCGAGACCTGAGCTAGCACATGGGTACCCTCGGCCCCCTTGATGTGTGATGTCCTGTACCACCTCTGGACTCTTCAGAAAGTCTCCACCAGTAACAAGGCCCTCACCAGTCATGGCCCTTCAGCCTTGGACTTCTCAGCCTCTATCAATGTAAGAAATAAATTCCTTTACTTTACAAATTATTCAGTTTTAGCTATTCTGTTATAAGCCATAGAAACTCATAAAAAAATACACACTTTCTGTCAAATCGTCTCTGGAAGGTGAGTTGGGGCAAGTCATCCATCTCATCTGAGAAGCATTTTCCTGTGAAGGGGGACATGACACGAATGTTCTCTGAGACTTACGATGGTCACCTACTTGGAGCTACAGCAGATGTCAGAGGTTGTGTTTGGAGATATTCTGAGGCAAGTTCTGGGGCTGCACGTCCACTATGGGCGTTGGGGTAAAAAAGCCAAGGAGACAAGGGAAAGACCCAGAAATTCTGGTCTGCTAAAGTGTCACTTGGGAAAGTCTTCTCTGACCTACTCAGGTCACCTACTACACTCTCATAGCACCACACAACCTTCAGAGCTTTCAGCCTCCAGCCCTTGCTCTGACATTACATTGTGTAGTATGTATTATTGGTAGGGTTAACTGTTCAATGTCTGCCTTATCCTTCTGAAAAAATACTCCATGAAGGCAGAAACCATGTCCCTACCTTACCGTTTTATCCCCAGCATGGTAATTGCAACATATTAGAAACACAATGCATACCTGTTGAATGATTAGATGAATGAATGAAAGGGAAGAAGAGAAGACGAAAAGAAAAAAAATGGCTCATTTTAGAGTAGATGCATTTATTACTGACTCTTTTGTCTAATGAGTTTGTTTAATGACCCTTTCTAGCAGATCCTCTTATTTCTACAGCCACCTCTCCCACTCCTTCCCCCTCCTCCTCTTCAGCCCAATAACCAAGACCAGACCTTCTTCCAGATATTCCTGCTGTCTTGCTCCAGGCTTATTCCTTCCTAAGTAAGTCAAATGAGTTCTTTTTTTTTTCTTTTTTACTTTTTAAATTTTACTTTAAGTTCTGGCATACATGTGCTGAACTTGCAGGTTTGTTACATAGGTATACATGTGCCATGGTGGTTTGCTGCACCTATCAACTTGCTGTCTAGGTTTTAAGCCCTGCATGCATTAGGTGTTGGTCCCAATGTTCTCCCTCCCCTTTCCCCCAACCCCTCAACAGGCCCCAGAGTGTGATATTCCCCTCCCTGTGTTCATGCATTCTCATTGTTCAACTCCCACTTATGATGAGAACATGCAGTGTTTTGTTTTCTGTTCCTCTGTTAGTTTGCTGAGGATGATGGTTTCCAGCTTCATCCCCTGTCCCTGCAAAGGACATGAAGAAGAGAGTCCTTTTTTAAGGAAGAAACAGTGATTGTATGTTTCTTGATTGGGTAGAGAGAATTTATCAAATGTCTCAAGCAAGAGGAATCCACTCTCCTTTTGCTTTCTTCTCAAGTAGTGCATGGTTGTGATCCTGAATAAGCCTGTGTGCTCTGTAGGTTCAATATTTCCCTCCAGTGTGCTGGCCCAATGCCTAACTTGGGGACAGGCAGTATTAGGAGCTTCACGGTTGACGCATTTCTAAGCCACAGTATCCAAAACACCTTTTCTCACTAATAAGGGTAATATTTGGTCTTCATCCACGTGGTTCCTTTTCCTTTCTCTCTTACTTAGTTCTGAACTTGGGCATGAAACAGGGGTCTCATTTCTTAGGCTATGTGAAACTGCAATATCTCCTATGCATAGAAACAGTCCAGGAAAAAGTCAATGGAGATGCATCCTAAGGTTGAAAAATTTGAGATTCAAAGAGGGAAACATGAGAGTTAAGGAAGTGGGGGAATAAAGCTCTGAAACCAAGGATCTTTCACCTGGAGTCAAAGTCAGTGAGTCTCCTGAAATGCTGTGCAAAATGTTCTGTGTACAGGATGCAGAGGTTTCATCAGAATTTCAAAAAAGTTGTTTACCCTCTAGTTTAAGAAGCCCACATAGACCTTGAGTTTATCTCCTGAAAATGGGAAATGTGATCCCAACGTCTCATCTTCCTCTTGCTTTGAAATGGTCTTGCTGCTCCCCTCATCATACCCTTCACCGCCCAGCTTGAGCCACCACCCATCCCTGGAGGAAGCCTCCTCTTCCCCTCCCACCCTGCAGGGATCTCCCCTTCCTCTGGGCTCCTGGCCCCCTTGCAGAGGGTCTCCATTTCCTGCTCTCCTCAACTAAAGTGTGAGCTCATGAGAGTGGGGCAAGATTATTTAATTAATTACTATGTGTCACCCAAACTGTCTAGCATATAACAATCATTTCTGAATCACACTCAGACTTTCACTGTGATTAGGTTCTATAGCCACTCTTTTGCTTGCCCTAATATGACCCCTGTAAGGGATTCATTAGATGCACTTTTCCAAAGAAGAAAGAAGCTCAGAGAGATTAAGTTATTTTTCTCAACCAAAACTTAGGAAAGAGCAGAGCCAGGATTCAAACTAATGTCTTCTGATTCCTAGTTCACAGCTTCTTTCACTCCACCAGGCAGCTTCCCCTAGAAATTATTAACCAAAATTTACGACAGTAGAATTCTTCTCCAGAGGAGAAATGCCTTTGTTCAGAAACACATATGGATGGACAAGTCTGAATTTGGATCCCCTTGGTCAAGGAGGCAGGAGGAAGGAGACCAAAAGAAAACTGGACTTTCTTGCAGAAGATACTGATGGGAATTTTCAGTTGTGTGTGACCTCCCCAAACGGTGACTATCCTTTGTAAGAGGTAGGGAGGCATTAGACGTAAATATCATCAGTGGAAAGTCCCCCAAGGAAGTTTCGGCAGATGGGTTTTTGAAGAACAGGAAGGTTTAAGTGTTCTATATTAAGTTGATCATCTGTGTTGTTTGTATGTGATCTCCCTCTACTCCCAGCCCAGCAGTTTAAGAAAATTTCAATACACACAGCTGTCTCAAGAGTTCAACATTGAGAAAATCAGGGAAAAGTGGTGACGTTCTATTTTGAATCAGTGGGTAGGAGAGAAGAGAATGATTAGAGTGGGAAGAGCAGGGGAGGGAGCGCTATTCAAGAGCCCAGCAAAGAGGAGGTTCAGAAGGACAAGGAAATGAAAATGAGATGCCCTGGGAATGTTAGCCCCTGGGAATTTGCAGGTGTCTTGGGGGTGAAGATTTAACTTCCCTAGGATGAGGACTAGAGGTTAAAGCAAATTTTGTTTAGATTCCAAAGACATTTGATTGTCAATACATTGACAGTCGCCCTCTCTACATTTTCTGAATGAAGAGCTGTAGGTGGATGATAAAGGGAATATAGTGTTTTAGGAAATAAATGGAATCTTTCAGTTTCCCAAAGGCCTTGTATATTTGGGGGAGGGAGAGTATCAGACAGCTGAGGCTTTCTTGGTGATGACAGGAGAATTGTCTGCTGCAGAGGAAACTGGATGGCATTTAAAATTCATGGACTTTGTCCGCAGGGCAGGGCTATGGAAGCACCCCATGCCTCTTAGCAAACTCTAGGCTTCTGCCTCCTGTTAGAAAATGTTCCCAGTTACAAAAGCAAGGTGACAATGCACACATCACAATCTCTGAGACAAAACCCGATTATCTTCTCATCTGGCTGCTCATCTGAACAGCATAAATGTAAAGGTGGCAGGGAGTGAACAGGTGAGAGCCAAAACACAATTTTGGGGTCCAGGTGGTGGTCAACAGAGCCCACAGTGCACTACTCTGCACGGGACCCCGTACCTGTCTTGGCCTAATAGAAACATTGAATTTAGATCCTACAGCAGCTCACAAGGGCCCTGATAAGCAAAGAACTGCAGGTCTGTTCATTGCAGTGGGAGTGATTCCTGGTGCCTCCCTGTCCCCTCATCCTCAGAAGCTGAAGTGTGAGTCTTGGTGATTTACACCACAAGCATCAGGCACATCTGAGGGATTTGCAGTAGACATTGAATTGCGGATCTAAGTCAAAGACTGAAACACTGTCTCCCTTCAGCAACTGATGTAACCAGACCAGTGAGTTCTCATTCCCTTCGAGACTAATCATGCTGCTGGTTCCACTGCCCTCACTGCTGCCATTGTTGTCACTACAACTATTTACCACTAATTGCTGATGACACGCCAGGTACGCTGTCTATGGGCTTTCACTTGCCATCTCATTTAATCCTCATCAAAACTCGATGAGATAAGCAGTGTCACTGCTTCAATTATATATGTGAGAAAGCAGATTCAGAAACTTAAGTGACTCATTTCCCATCTGAGTGGATTGTTCAGGAAAATAAAAGGAAATTGGCACACAACTTGAGAGGAAGGGTTGGATAGTGGCTTTTACAGTCAGGGTTTTATCATCAGCGAATCTGAGTTTGAAGCCTGGCTCTGCAATTTGCTGGCTGTGTGAGCTTGGTCAAGTTACTCAAATTCTCTGAGGCTCGGTTTCTCCATCTGTAAAATGAGGATGACAGTGCCTATTCCAGTCCTACTGCATTGCAAGTGATTAAGAAGTGTCATCCAATTTTATCATTATTAAATAATGGCATTTTTTTCTCTGCTCATGAATCAAAAAGGCTTCTCATAAGCTCCTTACAGGGTAAAATGGTTTGTAAGGTAAGATTTCTTTGAAAGATTTAAAGCTTCAAGCAGAAAGGAGCTCTGGAAGGGCATTCCCTTTCCAGGTTTCGGGAAGTGGTGGTAAATGTGAAATGGTCTGGCCTCAGTCTCACTGTTTCCCTGTTTTAATCTCTGCTTTTATGACCAGTGTTGTTATTTCATAGTACAACTGAGACTGAGTGGAGTTTACAAAAGGAACATTAATAACCCCTATATCCATGATCTATGGCTGCATAAAAATACTCCAAATTTTGGCTTTAAAACAAATTATTTATTGCTACTTTAGGGTATTGTGGTCTCTCCTGGGCTCACCTCTGTGATGCCAGATGATGAATCAAATGCTGGATTGTCTAACGTGACCTCATTCACATGTGTGGTAGGGGGTGCTGGCTCTCCCTACCAGCACAAAGACCAGCCTGGGCTCCTTGGTCCTTGTCCACATGGCCTTTCATCTTCCAGGGGGCTAGAAGCTTCCTTACAGCATGGCTAGCTCAAAGCAGAGCTCCAAGAGGACATGCCTCAATGCGCAAGCACCTATTTACCTCTGCTTGAGACAAGTTTGTTCATGGCCCTTTGGCCAAAGCGAGTCACGTGGCTGGCTCAATATCACACAGCGGGAGAATTAGATTCCACCTTTTGATGGGAGAAGTGGTAGAGAATTGTGGCCATTTTTAATCCATCATGATTACACACCAGAAAAACCATAAAGGATTAAGGGAAGGCACCTGGTGATATAAGAATAAAAAGAACTCAACTTGCAAAGGGTCAAAAAGCTTTCAGGCCTGGTCCCATCCCCCATCCTGTCAGGGTGAAGCAGCACCCACTAGCTCCTGGCAGGTACACTTGGTAGGCGTCTTCTTGTCCCCTTCCTTTGTCTCCTGGCAGGTTTCTAAGGCATCATCTTACATCCTCTCCTTTGGGAGCTGGCTACTGTACATCTCCATTCCCTAGACCCTCTTTAGCAGATCCTCTTATCTCTACAGCCACCTCTCTCATGCCTTCTCCCTCCTCCTCCTCAACCCAATACCCAGAACCAAACCTTCTTCCAGGGCTGAGAACATGATATAATTAATCTATTATTGCTGTGGTATAATTGTTGCTGATTGAAATTGTAATACATACAATGATTACCTTTTGTCAATCAGCTTAACATTTTTGAGATTACCTTATAGCTTTATCTAATAGAGAAATATAAGTATTCCTTGTGGAAGTGGCTTATATTTATTAATGTCCAACATGCCTTTTAAGTTAAATTATAAACTAGATATCTTTCCAAATCTCTCTCTTTATGTAAATATTAATATATTTGTCATATAGTATGTATCATATTCCATATCTTAAATGTCTGATTAATATTTTATTTGTGTGGTTGTGCTAAAATATATTTAGCCATTCTAATGATGAATACTTAGGTTATTGCCATTTTGCCACTCAAATAAATCATGTTGCAATGAATACCTTTTCACATATTAATATGCTTTTTATGATTATTTCCTTAGGGTGCATTCCTAGGGAACTCCTAAGCTAAAGGATATATACGGTTAATAAAACTAATTTTATCAGTTTGCCCATCAAATAATTTTATGAATTTATATTCACAATAATTGTGTATAAGGAAAAGATACCCCTTTTCTCCCACCTTTCATGTACTTTTCTTAAAAATCCCAAGTTCCTTTTCCTTTTTTTTTTTTTAAATCACAAGAAGTGAAGAGAGCTAAAAGTTAAATATTTCTAACCCAAGGAATAGGCAAGTCTAAATTAAACAACTGAATTGCTTGACAAGCTACAAGAATCCCTGGTGCGAATGTCCCAGCCCAGGACTCCCTAAAGCCAGGAAGGGAGAAAAAAGTCTGAAAAGCGGCAGAAGGAAAAGCCCAGTCTCCTGTTCTATCCAGCACGGCAGCCTGTTCCCTGCAGGTTGGTTCCCACAGAGGGACCCCTATGGCACACTCTGCCGACTCTGCCACTACCAAAGGATCCTCTTCAGAGGCCCGACATTTTCCAAAGCCAACTCAAACCCTGGTTGTCCTGTTAAGACAACCTGGTTTCCAGTGGGAAGCTATCATTTGCCCTCAGACCTGATCATTGCTTTATACTTTGGGGTTGATCTAACCTGTCAAGGAAAAAGTCTGTTTGTCCTTAGAGAGGCTGAACAGAAATATTCCAGGGCCTATCGTGGACACAACTTTTCCTTCAACTCAAAATTCCAGACTCACTCTCATTGGCTCATTGCTTTTTCCAACGACAGCCCCCAGTGACAGAACTCTGTAACAGAAAATAGTCAAAAGTATTTTGCCATTTGGCAACTGCTTCCAAATAGTACTTAGAAAAGGGCCTTTTATCTCTTTGTTATGCTTTAAGTGTCCTGATTCATGTTTGAAATAACTCCAGGGATTATTATGTGAAAGTCTTCCCAGGGCTTTGCCTGGGATCTTAATTCCAGGGGAATGCACACATGTGGGATGTGGGGTTTGGAGCCTTTTGGAGTGGATATTTCAGAGCTCCCACCATTTTCTCTTCTAGAGTGGAGTGGAAGCAGCCAGCTAGCTCAAGCCTCTCCTATCCTCAAAGGGCTTTTTCACATTCTGAATATTAAAGTGAATTCTTCCTATAATAATCTGTTACTTCTTCATACTTGAATGCAAAAATTTTATGGCTTTTCTTTTATGTTATTCATCCATGTCAGAGAAGGTGGTACCCTTAAAAATAAATCTTCTGTTCAAATTCCTTATTTGGAAAAACTGCAGCCGGGAGAGGGAATGTGAGTCGCCTAAGCTCACATATATCTTGTTGGTACCAGGCCCTAGATAAAAGTCTGGGCCATCGGGCTTGTGGTAAGAACTGTTTACTCTGCCTCTTTTTAGAAGCTCTTTGGTGAATACATTTTTGAGCCTATTGCTAAATAGTCGTTAGGCACCAGTCACAGTGCCTAACATTTACAGTCATCACATCAAATCCTCACGGCAGTTCTATCAGTACTATTATCCTAATTTTACAGGTAAGGGAAATGGTTTTGGAGATGTTTTTAAGTCACTTAATATAATGTATTAGTTTTCTATGGCTGCTATAAAAAATTGCCACAAACTTAGTGCTTAAACAAGATGTGTTAACTTAGAGTCTTATAGCTTGTAAGCCCAAAATTGGTCTAATTGGGTTAAATCAAGGAGTTGGCAGCATTGTGTGCCCTTTCTGTTGGTGCTGTGGGATAGTCTGTTTTTCATGTTTCTAGCTTCTACTGGCTGTCCACAGTCCTTGGCTTGTGACCCTTTTCTCCATCTTCAAAGCCTGCAGCTGCCTGCTGCATTCTTACCTTGCATCTGTCTGACCCTTCCCTCTATTATCTCTGACCACAGCGGGGAAAGGTTTTCTTCTTTTAAGGACTCAATGTGACTAGCTGGGCTCACCCAGATAATCTCCCTATCCTCAGGGTTTATCATCTTAGTTACAGTTGCAAATTCCCTTTTGCCATGTAAGGGAACATATCACAGGTTAGCATGGACATATTTGAGAAGGTCTTTATCCTGTCTTCTAAGTCCACCCTCTGAATTCCTAAAAATCCACATCTGTCACACATGCAAAATACATTTATCCTATCCCAAGGTCTCTAAAAGTCTCAGTCCATAACATGAAAGCAGCTAGTAGGTTAATGAAATATAGACCATTTAACCACTGGTCAACTGCACATCATGGTACAATTTTGCTTCAATTTGAAACAGGTTACAAACTTCACCAGAGGTCAGTTTGCTTCCAGGTAAATTTATCAAACTGCTGACACTCCATCTGGGTTTTAATTACTAGTAAATGTCTTTTCAGGCATTGCGATTCCTGCCAATATTGGCTCTCAGCCCACGCATTCTGTTTTAGGTTTAAATATAACCATTAAACTTACAGGTTACCAAATATTTGTTATTCTCAACATATTTAGGTACTAGGTGCAAGCATCCTGATATACTTGTAGATAGAATGCTCTCCTGCAGTATTTTTCTAATATTCCTTGCCATAATGACTGAGCCAACAGAACCTGAAAAAAAGAGTATCATTTTCTCAATAAAGGTATTTAATAATAGTTTGCTTTAGATTAGTAGTATTCAGAGATGGGGGTGAAAATAGGGATTAACTATAGATGTGTACAAAGGATTTTATGGAGATATAAAAACGTTCAAAAACTGGATTTTGGTGATGGTTGTATAATGGAGTAACTTTGCCAAAAATTATTGAATTGTACCTTTAAAAAAGGTGAATGTTAATGTATGTAAATTATATATCAATACATGCATTAAAAAATAATTTGCCAAACTGGAAGCTTTCCCTTTGAAAACAAGCGCATGACAAGGATGCCCTCTCTCATCACTCCTATTAGACATAGTGTTGGAAGTTCTGCCCAGGGCAATCAGGCAACAGAAAGAAATAAAGGATATTTAATTAGGAAAAGAGGAAGTCAAATTGTCCCTGTTTGCAGATGACATGATTGTATATTTAGAAAACCCCATTGTTTCAGCCCAAAATCTCCTTAAGCTGATAAGCAACTTCAGCAAAGTCTCAGGATACAAAATCAATGTGCAAAAACCACAAGCATTCCTATACACCAATAACAGACATACAGAGAGTCAAATTATAAGTGAACTCCCATTCACAATTGCTACAAAGAGAATAAAATACCTAGGAATCCAACTTACAAGGGATGTGAAGGACCTCTTCAAGGAGAACTACAAACCACTGCTCAATGAAATAAAAGAGGATACAAACAAATAGAAGAACATTCCATGCTCACGGATAGGCAGAATCAATATCATGAAAAATGGCATGCTGCCCAAGGTAATTTATAGATTCAATGCCATCCCCATCAAGCTACCAATGACTTTCTTCACAGAATTGGAAAAAACGACTTTAAAGTTCATATGGAACCAAAAAAGAGCCAGAATTGCCAAGACAATCCTAAGCAAAAAGAAAGCTGGAGGCATCATGCTACCTAACTTCAAACTATAGTACAAGGCTACAGTAATAATACAAAAAAAAAGCATCATGCTGGCACCAAAACAGATATATAGGCCAATGGAACAGAACAGAGGCCTCAGAAATAACACCACACATCTATGACCTGATCTTTGACAAGCCTGACAAAAACAAGAAATGGGGAAAGGATTCCCTATTTAATAAATGGTACTGGGAAAACTGGCTAGCCATATGTAGAAAGCTGAAACTGGATCCCTTCCTTATACCTTATACAAAAATTAATTCAAGACGGATTAAAGACTTAAATGTTAGACCTAAAACCATAAAAACCCTAGAAGAAAACCTAGGCAATACCATTCAGGACATAGGCATGGGCAAGGACTTCATGACTAAAACACCAAAAGCAATGGCAACAAAAACCAAAATAGACAAATGGGATCTAATTAATCTAAAGAGCTCCTGCACAGCAAAAGAAACTACCATCAGAGTGAAGAGGCAACCTATAGAATGGGAGAAAATTTTTGCTATCTACCCATTTGAGAAAGGGCTAATATACAGAATCTAAAAAGAACTCAAATTTACAAGAAAAAAAAACATCAAAACGTGGGCAAAGGATACGAACAGACACATCTCAAAAGAAGACATTTATGCAGCCTACAGACATGAAAAAATGCTCATCATCACTGGTCATCAGAGAAATGGAAATCAAAACCACAATGAGATACCATCTTACACCAGTTAGAATGGCGATTGTTAAAAAGTCAGGAAACAACAGGTGCTGGAGGGGATGTGGAGAAATACACTGTTGGTGGGAGTGTAAATTAGTTCAATCATTGTGGAAGACAGTGTGGCGATTCCTCAAGGATCTAGAACTAGAAATACCATTTGACCCAGCCATCCCATTACTGGGTGTATACCCAAAGGATTATAAATCATGCTACTATAAAGACACATGCACATGTATGTTTATTGTGGCACTGTTCACTATAGCAAAGACTTGGAACCAACCCAAATGCCCGTCAATGATAAACTGGATTAAGAAAATGTAGCACATATACATCATGGAATACTATGCAGCCATAAAAAAGGATGAGTTCATGTCCTTTGCAGGGACATGGATGAAGCTGGAAACCATCATTCTCAGCAGACTATCACAAGGACAGAAAACCACACACCACATGTTCTCACTCATAAGTGGGAATTGAACAATGAGAACACTAGGACACAGGGCAGGGAACATCACACATCGGGGCCTGTTGGGAGGTTGGGGGGTCTTGGGGAAGGGATAGCATTAGGAGAAATACCTAATGTAAATGATGAGTTGATGGGTGCAGCAAACCAACATAACACATGTATACCTATGTATCAAACCTGCATGTTGTGCACACATACCCTAGAAATTAAAGTATAATAATAATAAAGCAAATCATTTACACTCTTAAAAAATAACTTGGATTCATCAGAAGAACCCTGGCATTAAAAAAATAATAATTTGCCTATCTACTCAGAAGCACTTCCCACATGCTTTGTGCTAAGCATAATTATTTTTTACAAGGGCATTGTCTAAATGCCTCCCTTAAAGTAATAAGAGCTAACATTCTTCAACTATATCTTTGCCTGTTAATACACAGGCTGAGCATAGTCACACTAGTTGTTTCAGAAGTAAGCAGGCCATGCTTATTTGCCTTCCTCTGCCCATACAATTTAAGAAAAAATAGCTTATTCTTAATCTTTACATAATTCTGATATTTGGTTTAATTCGTCTGAGTAACTATCTCAATTTAATTGAAACTATACATTTTTAATGTCCTGCCATTCACCTAGAAGTAGTAATTCAATCCCCAATCAGAGTACTGTTAAAGAGACAAGTCAGTTTCTCATGGCACATAAAGCTTAATATGCTGGTGTATACTGGTGTATACACAGTAGCTAGGAAAACAATGTGAAAAAAACTAAACACTTGCCAGCTTTTTAGCATTTTTGGACTTGAACTTCAATTATATAAATGCATTTCTGGACAACTGTATGCAAAACCAAATATAGATACATGTACACTGATGCAAAATAAAGATTCTTTAAAGAGTTACAGGGTTTAAAATAATAAAACTTCATTTTGAAATTGTATAAATCATATGCTTCGTGGAGGGTTCCATATTCCTTAGACAAAGACTTGGATGAACCATCTCATCCTCAGAGCGCATGCCACAATGTTAGACTCTCAGGCTTGATTCCCATTTGAACCAAGGAGGCAAGCTGTGACCTTTGGCTTCATTCCTTGTTCCTTGTTCCCTGGTATGTGTTTCTGTCCCACAAGGATCATTGGCTGCTAGTGGTTATAACGTATAAATTTCAAGTCTACCGAGTCAGAAATATCTAAGGTGGGATTCTAGGAATTTGCATTTGTAACAAGAGTTACAGGTGATTACAATGCACATCGATGCATTATTTCCTTCAGTTCCCTCCTCCTCTTCTTTTTACTCATATTGGTCCCATTTCCACATTTATTTTTGTATCCTTTGGTCCTTAAATTGTTTTAAGAGCTGTTGACTTTTCATTATAAGAGAGTAGATCTGATTTGGTTTCTAATAATAGTTGATATGTTATGGGCATTTGTTTGTTGATGGCTATTTCGATTAATTTTTGGGTTAACCTTCTAACACAGGGGAAAATGCAACACCCTACAGCTGTTAAGACTCCAGTCACTATTATAAGGGACAGTAGAATGGAGGCTACCATTCCTTTCCATTTCCCGAACCAGCTCTTTAGTCAATTAGTAAATGGGGTATTCTGGTATTTTCTGCTAATTCATTGGCTAAAGTTGTTAACCTTTGTAACACCTTTGTGATGGTTCCATCCAGGGCAGTATTGTTAGGAATGAAAGTGTAACACTTTCCATCCGGCATGACACATATGCCCCCTTTCTCTGCTAAGATCATATCTAGTGCAAATTGTTCTCTTAGGCCATTCAGCTGGTGGCATCTAACTGGCTAGCCACTCCTTTGAAAACATTTCGAGTATAGTTGATGAATCTTTGTTGATTATAATAGATGTAATTAATCCAATCCACATTTTTGTTAATAGTTGACCACAAGAAGAGTGCTGATCCAAACCCAGCAGCTATTTGGTTTGGGACCTTAAATTCATTAGGTACTCCTCTAGGGACTTCTATTGAGTCAATATAAATGTTGGGATTAAAAGAATTTGTTAGATCTCTCTGACTTTGGTGGCCATGTGGATTTTGGGAGATTTTATGGAATGCCAGAGTGAATGGAATGACCAATTGAACTAAGGCACAAGTCCCAGTCCAATTGGACAGTAATAGGTCACAGAGGTTCTTTTTTCCACAATACCACCAGACATCAGCCCAGGGTATATAAAGAGCTGAGTAGTTGCCTTTGTTTGACTCACCAGTAACATTTGGGATGTGGGTACAAGTAGAGAGTTCCCTAGCTGGCTTATTGAACACTGCCTCCTGCCTAGAGCAGCAAGAGGAGTGGTTTATATTCCCTATGGAGAACGAAGGGATTGCTCTACGGTTTGATCTCTGCAAGGCAGGAAACAGCAATGATAGGTTTTGGCAAATCTTATTTTCCCATGCATCCCTGTCCTGGTATACAGCCGACATGTGACACGTTCCCTCGGGATTGGTATCCCATCCTAGGGGAAATGGAACCACTTGTGCCTGAGGCCATGCAGCAGAGCATGCATAGCAGTTGCTTCAATTAAGAGCTAGTACTGAAAATCTGACCCATTTAACCCAGGCATTTATATCCCCATATCCAGTCTCAATTTCTAAAGTCTGCCTCAAGTCAGTTACCTTAATTACTTTTATTCTCTTAGGGTTATTGTCTAGTGGGTTAAAGGAAGTAATAGGACCAGGAGTTATAGGTGGCTCTGGTGGATTTGGGGCTCCTGGGTGTGCTCGGGGTAGAGAAAGCTAACTGTCTCACAGGATCGCTTCCTGAGCTATCTATTCCTAATCTATACCTCCAAGGTTCCTGGTCTAGAGTAGCTGGGTTGTTTATGGTAATTAATATAGGATTGCATTCTAAAGTTTTACAGTTGAGTGGCGTGGGCCCTTATACAAACGTATTTTATTCTTTAAGGGTTTGTTTTTGGAAGAATGGCTCACCCAGCCTCGCAATTAGGTGGTCTACCAGACCTCATTCCAGCTGGCAAAGGGCTTTCCCCAGTAGCAGCCTGTTTTAGGACATAGATATTTGTTTGCTCGGGAGAGCTGCCTTTGATTCCCTAAGTCCCTAAGGCTTGGGAGGCATCGAACTTTATGGTTTGGGGGATGGAGGTTCTGGTTATGCTGACTGTTAGTTTGATTGGATATTCTTCTTTCAACAGGCTCCATCCAATAATTGTGTACCCTCTCACCCCTGGTAGTAGGATTAATTCTAATTACATCCACCCTCAATGACAGAGCCTGCTTATAGCTTCCTTCTAGGTTTTCCTTAGAGTCAGCTTTAAGGATTCCTTAGGCGATCTATGCACTTCCCATTCACCCTTTTCCTTTTCTTCCAGGGGTTCTTTTACCAGTCTCTTGACCCTACTGTAAGATGTCCACCCCCATTCAGCTGTTTGTACGGCTGTCTCAGTGATCAGGAGCACTAGACAGGGACCTTCCCAGCTTGGGCGGAGCTTGTCTTCTTTCCAAGTCTTAATTAGCACTGAGTTGCCAGGCTGCAAGTGGTGACCCATGAACTGAAGAGGCAGCGTTTGAATTAGAAGTCCTTTCAGCCTAAGGGATGACAGGGTGGAGAATATGGACAGTATATCATCTCTTAAAAACTGATCTTTGGTTTCCAAGGTCAGTAGTCCTACCTAAAAATAGGAGTCCATATAATAACTTGTAAGGGGACAGTCCTAAGTCTTTCCTTGAGGCTGTCCTAATCCTAAGGAGTGCTATTGGGAGACATTTGGTCCAAGGCACTTTAGTTTTTAAGATTAGTTTAGTAATATGCTTTTGGAGAGTTTGATTCATTCTTTCTACTTTTCCAGAGGAAGGAGGATGCCAAGGGGTGTGGTAATCCCATCTAATGTGTAAACCTTCCATAATTCCCCCTAGCACCCTTGAGATAAAGTGGCTCCCATTGTCCAGTATTTTCTATCAGGCCAAATATGTGTATAATTTGTTCTAAGATTATTTTGACCACATTCCTGGCAGTGGCAGTTGCTGGGGGAGGCCTCCACCCAGCTAGAGAAGTGGTCTACCATTACCAGTAGATACTTTAGTCTCCCTATTTTAGGCATTTTTGTAAAATTGACTTGAATTCTTTGAAATGGACTTAACCCAGGAAGTCTTCCTCTGGTAGCCTGTTTTCTAACTACCTTTTTGTTTATTCTCTGGCAGGTCACACAACCCCCACATCCTTGCTTAGCAAGGGTATAAATCCCTCTCTACCCATAATTCTTGAGTATTGCATCACACAAGGCCTGAGGACCCCAGTGGTTTCCCTTATGCAGTATTGACATCAGTTCTCTCATTGCGAATTTGCTTATCATTTCTCTCCCATCAGGGAGCACCCACCTCCCATCCTCAGTTTGAGTGGTCCCTATCTTGCTCAGTGTTTCCTCCTCCTCTTTAGAAAATTGGGGTCATAATACCACCTTAGAGATATCTGGGATTAGGCTAAACAGTCTAACTTCTTCCTCCAGGGAGGCTTGCTTAGCAGCGTCATCCACAAGCCAGTTCCCTACAGCTTCTATAGAGAAGAGTGTGATTTTTAATCCTCCCCTGTTGCCTTCCTTAACCCACACTAGGGGATCAATTTTACTTTATTCCTCCTCTGTTAAGAGGCCCATCATTACTTTTATTTGTCCCTCCTCTACTCCTAATCCTAAACCTAATCTAATAATCCAGTCTCCACCCAGGAGGTTAGTTCCTGCTTTGGGAAAATGTAAGAATGACCCCTTAATTTGTTCTGATCCCTACCTAATGAACATTTTCTTGAATATCAGAACCTGAACTCCCTCCCCTTTTACCCCTGATACTGTTAACTTTTCCTTGGAGCGTTCTATGCCCCTTGGTTAGTATATTAGGGAGGAGTAAGCCACTCCAGTGTTGACCAAAAAATGTCATTTCTTCCCCTTTGGGTCCCACCCTCAGGTTTATCAAAGGTTCCTGGTGGGACCTACTCAGAAGGAGCCGCTGACTTCCCTACTCTTCATCAAAAGTCATAAGGGGGATCACCTCCTCTTCCTTTTTCCACTCTGGGCATTCTCTCTTAAAATGTCCTGGTTTCCCACATTTGTAACATCCACTTACAGTCTTAGGAGTTTTTCCCTGCATTTCCCTCCGGTCTCTTTGTTGAGACCTAGTATTCCCTCATCTCCTCTGAGAGGGGTCCTTGTTTAATCTCTGTCTACCTCCTCTACAGTGGAAACCATGATCTTTGACTTTTGTTTCTGTCTCTCTTCCTCTCTTCTTAGAAAAACATTCTGAGCTTCCCTCACTAATTCCTCAATCGGTTTCTCATTAAATCCATTAATCTTTTGCAGTTTCTTAGTAATATAAGGCCAGCTTTTAGTCACATAATTAACCTTCTTTAAAAGGCCTTGCTCTACTGGGTCCTCTGGATTTAATCCTGAATATTTTCTCCTTTGATCCCTGAGCCTCTGCAGAAATGCAGAGGGAGTCTCCTCTTTTTCTTATTGAATCGTGAATGCTTTTGATACATTCTGTGTCCCAGGAGTGGACTCTTTAATCCCTTTAATTATTAGCTCCCTAATGTCTTGCATTTGGACCCAGTCCCTGGGGTTATTATTATTGCATCCAGGATTCACATTTGGGATTTTTGGATCTGCTGACAGGAGGATGCTGTCTTTCCCAAATGGTCATGGCTGCCCTTCTAATCATTCCCCTCTCTTCCCCAGTAGGCAGAATATTTATGATTGACATTATAAGTATAAAGGTATAAAAAGTGAGTCCTAAAAATTGATTCAGTTGCTTTGCTAAACTGTGGGGGATCTTCCAAGAGTGGCCTTACTTCCTTTTTCAAATTCCTAACCTCGGTACTTGTTAAAGACACACTTACAAATCCAACTCCTCCCTGTCCCATGGGAACTTCTCTAAGAAGGTACATGTTAGACATCTGCTGTTTAGAAGGAATAGGGAAATTCTCAGTGTCCTTCTTACATTATTTTAATTTTTTTCTTAAGTTTGGATAGCTACTTAAGGGAGAATTGGGTTTAGCTCATCACCCCCAGATTTCTCTTCCTCTAGCCTTCCTGTTGCTCCCTGATCTCCCTGTCCTCTACTTTCTGAGATGTATGGTTGGGAGGAGCATGTTAAGGAATCCCAGGGTTTTTCATTGGGTGAGGGTTCTCTACTGTGTTCTTCTTGCTGTTTAAGGGGGAACATCTCCTCTCTTGAGGATGGGGTTTTATCATTTACATAGAGAATCAAAGCTTGGCACACCCAATCCTCATCTGAGCCAAACATAAGCCAAAAGATCAAAGGCTGATAAACGGGCTCTTTGGGCCAGATAAAACAGTAATACTTTATTATTTTTTGCTTTTCCTTGTCCCTAGTTTGAGGGTTATCCCTCCAGACCTGTGGCATTCTTCCCAACGGAATATCTGGGGGAATGTCAGAGGGGGTCTCTTTAGTTCCCTCTTTCCTTTGTTCCTTAGGCCGAGAAGTCCTGTTTCACATTTATGGTTAGTCTGTGTGTCTGAGCTTCTCCCTGTGTACTCAGCTCCCACAACTGGAGGTTTCTTGCACACCCTGAGAATCGCTTCATCTATTTCCGGCCATTTCCCTCATGCAGAACGGAGCTGTGGATTGAGACTCTGCACTAGCTTTGTGTCTTAAGAGACATCTCAGTCACACACACTTGACCTCCAACAATGCTCAACCACCAAGGCAGTACATACAGTCCAGTGTTCCTAACTTGGCTCATGCATGATGTTGCCTGATTGCCACGGTGCCTGCTTTTCTCCCTGTGTCAGTTTTGCTGCCTCCTGAATAACAGTCTTTGGGTTTGTCGATGGCTTCTATGGGGTGCAGGGACACTGGGACAGTGTGGGTCACCTAAATCAAGTGGGATGTGTTTCCCCTCTTGGCCAGAGTCTTACTCCATGCAGGTACAGAGATCCCTGTATGGGCCACCAGGTGGTGAGAAACAGACTTGCCCATCTAAACCCAAAGAATGGACTCAGAGATCTGGAGAACAGTAGAAGCAGGACTTTTTAATGATGGTCTTGAAAGATGGGGTGTTTGGTGGGCAGGCACGCCCAGCATGGTTACAACATGCAATGTATCCCCTAGGGCCCAGCTTCCTCCCCTGGTTCCTCATGGGCTGAGTACTATGGGGTCACAGTTTTCCTGGATGTTGCATATCAGTTGTTGGGTAGGGGCTTTAGGTGCTTTCTTTAGGGTTGTCCTTTGTCATTTTGTTGCAGCCCACAATACATTGCAATTCTAGTTAGCTTAGGGATTCCTTAAGTATTTGACTTATGAGCTAAGTAGCTGGGCAGGCTGATAAGAACAGAAAAAATGAGCTATTTTGCAGGCTAGTACACTTTCATCTTCGACTAAACTTCTTTGGTTTGGGTGAGGGCAACTAAGGGGGTGGGAGAGCCAACAAGCTGGCATCAGCTATTCAAGCAGGGACCTAGGATATCCTATTTTTTTTTTTTTTCTGTAGTTTGCTGACCTAAACAGATTCAAAGCACTTTGTTTTGGAAATGGACCACTATATACATTATTTCCTTCAAAGACCCTTTAGATGCCTTAACACTTAAAAAAAAAAAAAAAAGTGTCTCAAAACAGTGTTTTGCAAGCTTCAATGTGCATATAGGTCACCTGGAGATCTCTTGAAGATGCAGATTCTGTTTTCATAGCTCTGGGATAGAGCCTGTGTTTCTTCATTCCGACAAGCCCCAGTGATGCTGATTCTGCTGGTTTATAGACTACACTGTGACTAATTAATGAAGCTTCAAAGTGTATCCATGCCTTGCTACGGGATCAGGCCATCTTCTAGAGGGTAGAGTATAGTGGCTACACTAAGACCATTCCATGCAAATGCCCTCTCATTGGATTGAAGGAGCAAGTGTTCTTCTGGGGATCTGGGATAGATATATGGGTCTGAGGGGATCCACTCTTGGGCTGCAGAGAGTGGAGCCAAGGAAGGACTGAAATTCACGGTGGAGAAGGCAGTAGAGGGAGTAGCTGGGAACAGAGCCAATTAGGAAGTTCATCTTGTCACAAATATAAGGACAGAAACAAAGCCTAATATGGAAATAAATACCAAACAACGTCAATGTGTCCAGAAAGGAAGATAGGAGGCAGGGCCAGAGGTTCCCTGAAGGCTGAAGGGTAGCTGCAAGAGACATTTATAAAATGCCTGCACCTTCACCATGGGTGGAAAGAAAGCCATTCTGAATTTGAAAAGTCCTCATTTAATCCTAGATATATAATATTTATGCTTTTATGGTGCTATGCATTAATTTTTAAAAGTTATTCTAACTATATGCAGTAGTAGTTTTTAAACTAAAATATGCTTAAGAATCACCTGGGCAGCTTGTAAGAACTAGATTCCCAGACTCACCATATGAGATTCTGAATCTAGTGTTTGAGGAGGCACCCAAGAATTCATGTTTTCAAATGTTAAAAATATATGGTTTTCTTATATATTTACATACTTAGTTCTAAGTTATCTTGGCTAAAAGATGTGTACCCACTAATTAAACAATTGTGTCACCCTAAGCCAATTGAGAGATATGTTTTCCAGCCATTTGAGTCTGTACAACAAAGAATTGTGGCCCCAAACTGACTGGAATTTTGTTGACAACAGAATCTAGTCCTGGGCTCCAATTATACCTGTAGCAAAACCTCTGTAACCTAAGGGGGTTGGTCATGCAGCATCTATTTAGAATAAAGTATATTCTACTTAATTCTAGAACTCAAATAAATCTTCATCCCCACCCACACTGGACTTTTTACTTGTTGGCCAAAACATTTAAACATCTTGTAGTCTAGTTCAAAAGATCTTCTAAAATGGCCAAATTCTAATTATTTTCATTTTTCTTCTTGCTTGTCAGGACCAAATATTTTTTGGATATTAAAATGATTTTTGATTGGTTTTTATTGATCTTTTTTTCACATTGAGTAGCAATCTCAAGTTTCGAGTTTATTGTCTTTGTCACTGGATACCAATCAATAAGGAGACAAAACCTGGATAGTTGGAG
Source organism: Theropithecus gelada (assembly GCF_003255815.1). Classification (NCBI taxonomy): domain Eukaryota; kingdom Metazoa; phylum Chordata; class Mammalia; order Primates; family Cercopithecidae; genus Theropithecus; species Theropithecus gelada. The sequence goes on from NC_037681.1 coordinate 38,379,391, forward strand.
TGTGAATATCAGCTCCGTTACTAGGGAAAATCCAGTCTGTGGCTGGTAGTGTGCTTCCTCCAGTTTGCCTTCCCTAACCATTCCCATTCAAGACCTTGGGACACCCCATCAGAGGGAGAGACTGGCGGATGCTTGCTGAATGAACTGGCAGTGAATTAGTTTATCAGAACTTGAAGAGCAGGAGTGAGAACAAGGCCACAAATGGGTACTGTTTGTTAATAAATACTACACCCAGAAAAGGAACATGGCACTTACCAAGAGATAAATACTTCTCCAGAAAGTTCAAGAATTAGACTCCAAATAGGAATTCCATTAATAGAAATAATGGGACAGGGAATTAGGAATTGCTCTAAAGTTCTGAGCAGTAGATAGGATACATTGTTAAACTGTTTTGAAAATTAGAAAGTTCTACCCAACTTCAAATTACATTAATTATTGTGTCTAAAGGACTCTGAATGTTGAGATTGTGTCAGGAGAATCATTCAGGTTAAATTATACTGGCAAGAGATATTTACTGTTCCCTATACTTGAGTGACAATTTTTTGTTTTGTTTTGTTTTGAGACGGAGTATTGCTCTGTCACCCAGGCTGGAGTGCAGTGGCACAATCTCGGCTTACTGCAACCTCTGCCTCCTGGTTTTAAGCAATTCTCCTACCTCAGCCTCCCAAGTAGCTTGGATTACAGGTGCCCACCACTATGCCCAGATAATTTTTGTATTTTTAGTAGAGATGGGGTTTCACCATGTTGGCCAGGTGGGTTTTCAACTCCTGACCTCAAGTCATCAGTCTGCCTCAGCCTCCCAGGGTGCTGGGATTATAGGCATGAGCCACTGCGCCTGGCCAAGTAACAATTTTAACATATTGACATAAACAAAAGACATTAAGAGAGATAACCTCTCCTGACATAAACAAAAGAGGTTAAGAGAGTTAATCCATTGAATGATGGGGAAGTCTATTTAATGCAACAGCAACAAATAGGAGGTATTTGGATTATCCACAACCTTTCTGCTTCATTAGTGTGGCTAATTAAGAGTTGACTGTGGAAATTTTTATTTAGCTATGCTTTTTAATCTCAAAAATTTCCATAAATTAATGGGAAGGCTGGCATTTGCTTGTCTGATTCACCATTAACTACATAAGTTAATGGGTGTCTTAGTTTGTTTGGGCTGCTATAACAAAAATAGCACAGGCTGAGTGGTTTAAACAATAAGCATTTATTTTTGATTCTTGCAGAGGTTCAAAGTCCAAGTCAAGGTACTGGCAGATTCAGTGTCTGGTAAGGACCCTCTCTCTGGTCCTGCCTTCTTGCAAGGCTGCCTTCTTGCTATATCTTCATATGGCAGAGAGGGGGAATGATCATCTCTCTCCTGTCTCTTCTTACGAGACTGATAATCCCAGTCACAAGAATTTTACCCTTATCATCTAATTACCTTCCAAAAGTCCCACCTCCAAACTCCATCTCATTGGAGATTAGCGTTTCAATATATGAATTTTGTGAGGACAAAAATATTCATTCCACAGCATTGGGCCTTTAGATAATAGAGTAGAGTAGTTCCTTTAAGATTCCAGTCTTTTGAAAGATGCCTGTAGTTCAAATCTGTGATAAGTCTACAGTTAGCCCCTGACTTGTCTTTTTCTCCTTGAAAGGAAAGATGATGATATTGCCTCTAACTCTGTCTTGTGGCAGAGCTGAATGTATCCCCTACTCTAGAGACTGGGAAATTTGATAGGATATAAATACTACCACCTCCCTGTAATCCCTGGTTCAAGTCACCATTCTCTTTTTCCAGGACAACCAGAGTAGCCTCCTACCCGATCTTCATGCTTACACTCCTGCTTCTTACAGTCTGCTTCCCACTCAGAATCCAGAAGCACTCTTTTAGAATGCAAAGAAGAATATGTCACTGACCTCCTCAAACCCTTCTAAATCTTTCTCTCCCCAAATTCCAAAATTCTGACTTAATGCAGCTGCTCAGACCCACATGATCTGCCCCCTGGCTACCTCTTCATTGTCATCTCCTGCTATTCTCTTTGTTCACGTTTTCCAGCCGTGCCCACCTCATTTGCATGTTTTGAGAACATGATGAGCATGCTTTGTACAAGCTGTTCTCTCTTGCCCCAGATAGCTTCATGGCTTAATCCATCACAGCATCTAAGTCTCTGTTCAGATGCCCTTTCATCAGAAAGACCCCCCTGTTATAGATTGAATTGTGCCCTCCCACTTCATATGTCAAAGCTCTAAGCCCCGGCATTTTGGAATGTGACTGTATTTGGATATAGGATCTTTAAAGAGGTGATGAAGTTAAAATGAAGCTGCTATGTATATGTGTGTCAAAACATCACACCGTACAGCAAAAATATGTATAATTATTATGTGTCAATTAAAAACAAAATAAAACTTAAAAATGAGGCTATTAGTGTGGGCCCTAATATGATCTGACTGTTGCCTTTAGAAGAAGGAGGAATTTGACACACAGAGATGCCAGGGATGCAAGCACATTGAGAAAAGGCCACATGAGGACACCGTGACAAGCTGGCAATCTGTAAGCTCAGGAGAGAGGCCTTAGAATAAACATTTGGTGTTGGACTTCCAGCCTCTTGAACTGTGAGAAAATAAATTTCTGTTGCTTAAACCACCCAGTCTGTGGTGTTTTGTGATGGCAGTCCTAGCAGACTAATATATGCACCTCAACCACTAAATCAATAGTATGCTATTCCCCTACCAAATTTTATTTTTCTTTACAGTACTTACAGTTTGACATTGTATCATATATTTTTCTTTTCATTTATTTTCTGTCTCACCTACTTACACATAAGCCCCATGAAGACAGGGACTTCACTATGTTTCCTGTTATAAAGCCCAAGACAGTATCTGGCACATAGCAGGTGTTCAATAGATATTCATTAATAAATAAATGAATGGAGTAGGTTAAGATTTATTACCTCCCTGGTCTTTCTCCACCTGTCTATATTCTATCTCTATGAAGCCACTTTTGACTCCTGTGTCCTTCCTGATTTTTCTGACACCCTCTACTCCCAGGTCTTCTCTGAGAGCACCAACACTCAACTTACCCTCCTGGCCCCTGGTCACTCATCGCTTCTTTAATGCTCTGACATGTTGCTTTGTCTTCTGTTTACTATTTTTCTCCAGCAAAGGAAAGTTTCTCTGAAAAGGAGTTTTGCGTTTGGTTTCAAGTGCTATGCATCTCTACTTATGGCTAATGCGTGTACTTTCATCATTTCCCTGGCACCTGAATTGCATAGTTGGCCTGGTCCTTATTTTGCTGAGAGATGCTGAAGTAAGGGTCCTCAGACAAATTCAGCTAATATTTGTTCAGCCCAAGTAGACACAAAAGAAAAGGCACAAAGACAACACTGATCAATAACTTTGCCTTGCTCTTCTGAAGGCTTACCATTTTGATGCTGTAAAGACTGTGTTCCATCTAATGGCTGAGTGGTGATGCCACACTCAGAATTGGGTCCATCTGTAAGACTTAACAGATTAAGACAATGTGGATGATAGAAGCTTGGGCAGGAACCAAGAATGTGTGCAAATTCTCAGACTAGCATTCAAGGCCCTCCCACACTGCTTTCATGTTTCATTTCCCACTCTTCCATGTGAAGCTTTTGTTTCACTCCCAACAGAATGCTTTGTTTCCTGGGCTTTGACTTTGACACCCTTGACTTTCCTGCTTTTCAGCCTCTGATTTCTTTCTCCCTGGTTATGAGATAAGCAGTGAGGAAAGATAGATATTACTTTTTCTTTGATTATAAATTGTACTTTCCCGCCCTTCATTTCCATTTATACAATACTCCCTATCCTCCAAGTTCATTCTCAGCTAGCAGCAAAAAGTAATGAACAGTTATTGAGAATTACCATGTGCCAGGAGCTATCTTTAGTTTTTGACATGGAATAACTCATTTGATGACTATAAACAGTCTACACAATAGGAACTATGATTATCTTCATTTTATAGACAAGGGAAGAGAAACAGATGCCATCTCCAATTCTACAGGAAACCTCTCCTGATCATTGCTGTGTGATGTGATTGCTTCCTTCACTGAACCTCAATGGCACATGCTCTTTCCCTCATATCATTTAGTTCATATGGTCTTTTAGAATAGTTCTGGGTATACTTGTCTGACTCATATTGCTGGTCTATGCACTCCATAAGAGGGGAAACCATGTCTTAATAATTTTTTTAAATTCATCAACTGCTTGCTGAACATAAGCAACATAAGAATTGCATCCTGCATTGGCTCAGATTGATTTCTTGGCACTGGAAGCCCTAGGTTGGTAAGAAAGTTTCCAGGACTCAGACCCTAATGCAAAAGAGTACAAAAGTAATTCCAAATAAGATTTTTGGATGTGACTTCTGGAGGATGGGGGTGTTGGCATGCATTGGCCCAGTAAAAGGGCTCTTAAGAACAGACCCAGCCAGCAGCTCAAGTGCTGTAAACTCCCAGAGACCAGAGAGTGGATCTTTGCCATTATTCCTCTTTGATGATGGGGGAGGTTTGGAATGGTTTTTAGAAATTCAGTGGACATGGAACTCATTTAGGAGAATTGGATCCTCCCATCTGCTGGGCACTGGGCTGGAGGTATAGATACATCTTCGTATTATTTTATTTTGTCCCTTCAGTCTAAGTACGCCAGGAATAATCTGAGTTCTATTCATCTTTTGAGATCAACTTTCCTCTCTAGGAAGTTTCTTCTTTCCTCATCTCATCTTCTGATCTTATCCAACACTAGTATGTGTGCCATTCTAAGGGCGTAAAGTGCAGATGGCCCTGTGTGACATTTAACTTTCCATGGGTACACACCCATGGAAATACACTAAAAGGGAAAACCATGTCTGTACATTCTATCTCTTGAACACTGCTAAAAAGTCCCAAAGACCAGAGATGAAACCTTATACATCCTTCAAGTTCCATGCTTGGGTGCATAGCCTAGACAAACAGATAGCTTTGTGGTGGGTCCACTAATCATTCTCCATATGCTTACAGGCATTAGAATAGGTACTCTGGGATCAGACGATTGAACAGGTAATCAAGGAAGCCAGGGTTCACCACAAGCATATTGATGACAAATGAAGAGAATTTCAGGGAAGGCTTTTGGAGAGTCTAATATTATATATTAATGGCTGCTATGAAAATTGTCCATAAATTATAGACAGAGGCTTTAGAAATGTTAATTAACTCACTCAAGTTGCCCAACTAAAGAAGTGCAGAGCCAAGGTTTGAACTCGGGTCTTTTGAAACCGCCTTTGCTTTTCATACTTACTATACTTAAATCTTAAAGGACTGTGGAACTAACAACCATTCGTAAACTCACTGATGAGGGTAGTAAGTTGAACATTTCCAGAGCTTGTCTTCTATTCTCAACAGCTCTTTCCACAGAATTTATTTGAGTCAAGTTTCTATTTTCTTCAGTCACTGGCTTTATCAATGTGCAAAGCCATTTAAAATTAATTAAATTGATCCTTATCTGCAAACTGGTGCTGGATAATGCTTTTGTGGTTGCCAAAGGAGCTTTCCCAAAGGCACATTAATGATATATTAGTTTTCCACTGTCTTTTTCTTTTTTTTGGTTCCATATTCTAGGCCTTCCATTCCCCAGAACAATAAGTGTGGTTATTATTATTACATAGAAGGTAGCAAAATGTTCCATCCTCCCAGAGAGATGGAATCCCCATTAGTCTATGGTAACAATGATCCAGGCTTTGCCCTTTGTCTGAGAGCTGCTCTCAGATAATGACAGGAACTTGTTCTTGGATGTGCTGAAGTCATTGTCAGACATTACGGCTATTGAGACACTATCTTCCATATTGGCTGATGGGAGCCTGGGTTATTGCCATTATGCTAAATGAAAAGGAAATGACAAATCCCGAAAAGTCCATGAACACAATTTTATTTTGTTCCAAAGTGCCTTTGTATCATTATGTGAAATAATGAACCCTATTGTATGCCATAGCTTAAAACCTTTCTTTGTTGTAAGCATCCTCAGGGGCATTACAGAGCTGTTTTGGTGTTCCTGGTCCATGTGTCACCTTGTTTAATTTTTTTCATCTGCAAAATGACACTGGGGTCTTTATGACTTGGGGGTAAAAAATGGGATGAAAGGAGACATCAAAGCATGGTGACTTGAGAACTTTCCTATTCATACCCAAAATACTAGCAAGCCCCAACTTTGAAAGCATTCCTTTGAGGTGTTCTGGAAATGCAAACAATGCAGCAGAGTGCAGCTGGAGATGTACTATATTAGCACAGAGAAGTCATACCTGGCTCATGTTACCCAACAAAGGAGTGGAGAAAGAAAGAGAACTTGAGCTGCCCGGCTAGTTAGCAGCTACTTCTTTATCATCATGGAGTTAAACTCATTAAATGAGGGAGCTGTACATTCCCACTCCAATGTGCTTCCTTATTCTACTAAATCACTGTTGGACTTTCTTGAACCCAACAGTGAAGTGGGCTTTTGCAGAAAAAAACAGAGGTGGCTTGATGAATTCCTGCCTGAATTCAGAGAGAAGTCCTTCTGGAAGAGTCAGGAGCTGAGCCTGGAATCAGGCAGGCAGCTTCATCCCCACCATCAACACTTCACTTTAGACAGTTGACCGTTGGCTTGGAATGACTCCCTGACTTTTTTTGTTGGCCTGGCCATGAGGTTGGTGTTCAGTGTAGCCTAGGTATTGGCATATAAGGTATTACTAATTCTGATTCTTCTGTCAACAATCTGTGAGACTTCCCCAATCTATCCCCTATTGGACTAGGAAATCTCCAAGGCCTCTTCCATCACTAAAATATTGTGATATTTTGACAAGACTATTTTGTGACAGCATGAACAAACTGATCTTCAAAATTTTATAACATCTCCTTATTGGTGAAGGCCGGGCGCGGTGGCTCAAGCCTGTAATCCCAGCACTTTGGGAGGCCGAGGCGGGTGGATCACAAGGTCAGGAGATCGAGACTATCCTGGCTAACATGGTGAAACCCCGTCTCTACTAAAAATACAAAAAACTAGCCGGGCGCGGTAGCGGGCGCCTGTAGTCCCAGCTACTTGGGAGGCTGAGGCGGGAGAATGGCGTGAACCCGGGGGGATGGAGCTTGCAGTGAGCCGAGATCGCGCCACTGCACTCCAGCCTGGGAGACACAGTGAGACTCCGTCTCAAAAAAAAAAAAAAAAAAAAAATCAGAGGAAATTCATAAGTTGCTACCCTTCAGTCCTCTCTCCCTCCCTTCTTAGCTCCCTCTCCTCTTCCTTGTTTTCTTTGTTTTACAAATACACTTTAGTTTTGCTATACCTTTTGTTAATGCGAACTATAAAATGTAACTTTCTCAAACCTTTATTTTTGTTTCTCCTCACTCTTTCTACTTCACAGAACACTTGGAACCAGCTATAAAGGGAGATCCTATAACATCTTTCCATCAAATTTGAAACCCATCTGCATTTGTTCCATTATTCCCACAGCGTTCCTGTTACACTAGAAGTATTTCTTCTACTTCCTGAGATCAATACCTGCCCTGCTGTTCTGTAGCCCAACCCTGACATTTTGGGAAAATCCACCCTTAGATTGTCTCCTGTATATTCAGCCTTTCCATCTTTTGTTGAACATTTCAACATTTCAGCATGTCCATACTTTTCCCGTTGTAACACAAAACAATAGTCCTTAAAACAACCTTTCCCATGAGTCCACTTTGCCATCCTGTGAGCACACAATCTCTCTTCTCATTCACAGACACTTCCTGAACTCATTGCTCCCATTTTCTTATTCTCACTCACCCTGCATGCCATGCCAATCTGCCTTCCACTCTCACCATTAACCTGAGCCTCCTTTTGCTAAGTTACCATGGACATCTGTACTCTTTGGAAGATAGGTGCCATTGGGAAGTTACTTTCACTAAATCCACATACTGACTTGGATTTTTATGCACCAATTTCTGCTTTTCTATTACAGTGGAAGAGGTGGTCTTGATTCTATTTAAGACCTCCTCACTCAAGCCCTGGGTTCCATCACCTCTTTGAGTATATAAGTCTTGGAATTATCTCCTCTTCACTGGACCATTTCCATTTGCATAACCTTCATGCATTAAAAATGAGCCCTCTTAAGCCTGAAAAACTTTAACCTATTATACATCAAAACTACTCAAAAGAGTTCTCTAGGCTCAGTCTTCCCATTTTCTTTCTCCCTAGTATACTCTCAATTCTCTTCATTCATGCTTTTTATTCCTACCATTTCATTAAAATTGTACTTTTCAAGGTCATGAATGACCTGCATCTTGCCAAAGCTAAAGCCAAGTGTGAATGCTACACTGTTCTCATTTTCCTCTAACTTAGCAGCAGCTGAGTGAACTGAACACTTCCTCTTTCTCCAGGCTTCTGTGATGACATATTTTCCTGGTTTTTCCTTACATCATTGGCCTGCCTTCTTGTCCTTTACTACTACCTCTTTATCTGGCTCTTTCTCTCTGCATTCATTCTACTCTCATCCAGTCTCATGAAAATAAACAATATCAATAAGATAAAAACAGTCAAATTTATATACACAGATGTGAGCTACAAGTCATACTCAGCCACACATTTGACTTAGATGTTTAATGAGACATTTTAACCTTAATGAGCACAAAACTTATTTTTTGATCCACTCTCTCCCTCTTCTTCTGGTTTTCCTCTGTCTTCATCAATACAAATGGTTCCAGCATCTACTCAGTTGTTCCACCCTTATATCTATGAGTCACCCTTGATTCTTCTCTTTCCTTCTTATCCCACTGTATTACTTTGTTTTCTGTTGTTTATAGCAGAATACCTGAAACTGGGAAATGTATAAAGAAAAGGAATTTATTTCTAAGTTATGGAGGCTGAAAAGTTCAAGGTTGAGGAGTTGCATTTGGTGAGAGCCTTCTTGCTAGTAGGGGCTCTACCGAGAACTGAGGCAGTGCAGGGTATCACATGGTGAGGGGCTGAGCGTGCTCACATGCTAGCTCAAGTCTCTCTTCTTTTTCTTATAAAGCAAACAGTTCCACTGTCATGATAACCCATTAATCCATTAGCCATGAGTAAATAAATGTATTCATCAGAGCTCTCACAATCCAGTCACTTCTTAAAAGCTACACCTCTCAATCCTGCCAGGTTGGGGATTAAGTTTCAATATGAGTTTTGGAGGGGACCTTCAAATCATAGGACCCAGGTTCAATCCGTTAGTACTTAATTAGATATGGATTTCAAATCTGGTAATTTCTTACCATTTCCATTATTACAGCTTCTTTCCAAAGGCACCAAAGTCCCCAACTAGAGTACTCTACGAGCATCCTGATGCTGTTTCTGCTTCTGCTCTTGCCCCATATTATATATTCATATATCATCTGGTGATCTTTTTAAATATAATTTTTCATATTATTTTTCTCCTTAAAATATTACAAAAGTTTCACTTTGCAGTGTAAATAAAATGTAAATTCCTTAATTTTGCCTCTCACAGTTTATTTACATTTTATTTGCAGGAACAGGTGATCTTTGTCTGCCCTTGGGTGCAAACTCCACAAATCCCATGGTTTTCTCCTGACTTGTGGTAGAAGTCACTGCAGTCACTCTCAGTCTTCATTCAGACATTGGATTTCCCAGGCCTATGAAATTATGAAAATTAACATGACTTGATGTTCACTCTTCTCCCTTCTCCTATCTAGGACTTGCTTCAAGTCTGCAACCTGCATCAAGGAAGTAGCACTTGGTTCTTCTCAATTTCTCTACTTCATGCTTCCCTTCTCTCCACCCTCCAATCTTAGCCAGCTTCTGACGCTTCTTCAGGGTGGTGTTAGGGAGGGAGGGAGGAACAGTAAGGCAAAAGAAAAACCTCTTAGATTGTGGGTTTCAAGACGTTTCTGTATCACAAGATAAATATTTTACAGGAAATTGTCATGGACTGTTTGGAGGCACCTTTACTGAACACATCCTTCCCAGGTGATTCTTTGTCTTAGCAGGTGCATCTCTCTTCCAGGAGGTCATATGTGCCTTCCTCAGCCTTCAGGAATGTCAGCAGCCCCTCTAGCTTCTTGCTGCTGGAGTCTCTTCACCCCTCTGGTAGCCTTGTTGGGTAGAACTTAAGATGGCTCCACTCAGCTCTTTCTGTCCCCATGTGGCCCACATTTAGTCCATGAGAAACATTTATGTCCTCTAGGAAGGAAAGCAGGTTGTCCATGGCACAACTATGCTCTGCTGGAACCAATGTCCAGTCAAGACAAGACTGACTGTTTTGTGTTCTTAATATATCTCAAATCCACTTGCTTCTCTTTCTTCTCACCAGCCAAGGCATGAGAATCTCCTGTGTACCTCTGTAAACAAAGTGTTCTTACAGGTCACCTCACAGCTATTCTTATCTGCCTCCTCAATTAATTTTCCTTTCTGCAGCCAGAGTTCTGGGAGGTGTCAGAGAAGGTAAAGTTGGCAGATTGGGGTGCTGGGCTGAGTGAAGAGAGGCCCAAACATGTTGTTGAGTGGTGGGCCCCTTCGAGGAGGTCGCTGCAGGCTCATTCCTCCCCTAGCAGTCAGATACCTTTACTTTCTTCCTGAGTGCCTGTTTGGCAAAGGGGTTGTAATTAGTACAAAGAGCCAGCAGTACCTCCTTACCCCCAGGCAGTGGTTCTGTTCCAAAACAATACCCAGCAAGTATTCCCAGAAAATGCTAGACCTATGAAGGAACTGCCAAGTGTTAGGACTGAAAGGCACCTACCAGTTTATCTAATCCGAGCACAAGAAAAACAGATCACATCACTCTGGTTTGCATGAAAACAACAGGACCTTTTAAAATTTATTTTTTAAATTAAAGTTTCTTACGTGGTCCAGCTTATGCATTGGTACATGTGTTTTTGTTTTGCAGATGCTACTTGTGAGCCACATTGCAGAGCAGCAGTGCTCACATTGAAGTATGTATCCGAATCATGTGTAAAACTTGTTAAGATGATTTCTGAGTATACCACTAGAAACTCTGCTTTTGAGAATCCAGAGCGGGTTGAGGAATTTGCATTTTCTTCTACTTTTAGACAAATTATTATTACTATTTCTAACTGTGGTAAAATACACATAACATAAAGTTTACTATTTTAACTATCGTTAAGCATTCAGTTCAGTGGTACCCTGCATTGTCGTGTACCCATCACCACTATCCAGCTCTAGAATCTTTCCATGCTGTAAAATTGCTTCTCTGTACCGATTAGACACCTATCCCCAATTCTCCACCTCAACTAGCCTCTGAAAACCACCATTCTATTTTCTACTTCTACAAATATGACAACTCTAGGTTCCTCATACAAGTGGAGTCATGCAGTATTTGTCTTTTTGTGCCCTCCTTCACTGTCCTCAAGGTTCATCCACGTTGTAGATGTGTCAGAATTTGCTTATTTTTCGAGGCTGAATAATATCCTATTGTATGAGCATACCTAATGTTGTTTAGTCATTCATCCATCAGTGGACATCTGGGTTGCTCCCAACCTTTGGCTACTATGAATAATGCTGCTATGAACATGAATGTATAAATGTCTCTTTGAGACCCTGCTTCCACTTCTTTTTGGAATATGCATTTCTTAAAATCTTCCCAGGTGACTCTAGTAAAGGTGGTCATCAGCCTACAGTTAGAGAATATGGGTGTGGTGGGAAGAAAAGTGTGGATGCAAATTCTGGCCTCTTGGCCTACCACTATGTGTGCCCAAGCAGAGAACCAACTAGGCATTCTTCAAAAGAACCTGTTTGAATCAGAGCATTTAATGTCACTTCTCAAAATGAAAATGCCAGAACACAAATAGTAATCAGGGGCTAAGTTTTCGAAAGTAATACTTGTCAGAGACTTGTGAAAAATATAGTACTGACAGAATCAATGTTGTCTTCCCAACCAGACAACACTAAAGATATTATTTTCCAACCAAAGATGCTCTTAGCCTGTGCCAGACACAGGTAGGCATTTTCCCATATATTCTTTCGTTTGTCCTCACAACAGCCCTGTAGGGAGAGCATTTATTATTAATTCTCCCATCTTTCCAGTGTAGAAATTGGAACTCAAAGGAGGTATACGACTAGTGCAATGTCACACAACTGGCCTTGATGAGACTCCTGATTCAGAGCATTCTCCACTACATCAGAACATAAATGGAATTCAAAACAATGCACCTCTGAACCTTACTGCTCAGGAATTTGTAGCTGGAGGAACTACATGGACTTGATATTTGGTGGGAGCTCCTGCTAATGAAGGCAGGGGCAGCACTGGGCAGACCTGCTGGAGGCACAGATGAGGACTGCTGGGATGGCTACATGCACAGGCAGGAAGATGATGGGGCTGCCTGCAGCAGGAGCAGACAGGCACCGGCTGGATCTTACCCAAGGGAGAGGGAGTGAAGGTTTCCTGGGTGAGCAGGATCTGGTCCCTGATCTGGCCACTGGGGCTTGACCAGTGTAGCTGGTAGAGGAGCTGGAACATGGATGCCAGCTGCAGCTGCTCAGCCACTCACTGCATTTGTCCCTATTCTGTCCTGCTCTCCAGCCCCCCATTTCTTGAGATCTATCCTTCTGTCCTTCCTTTATACAGAGGATGGAGGATTCTCTGCTCACTGATCTGGCCTGGAGAGGCCCTATTCTTGACCTCAGTTTCAGACTGGGGACAACCACAAAACAGCAGACTGAACTGAGTCCTCCCACTTCAACAAAAACATCCCTTCTGCCCCAGCCAATGCCTCCTTTGACCTTGAATGCCAAACCATGAAGATCTCCAACTTTTCCTGGGGTATGAAAAGATTTAGAAAGTGAACAACGTCCACGGGCTGAAGATTTCAGGAGGGTCTCGGCTTGCTGTCCCCTATACCTAAGCTACACTGGTTGTTTGACGCACAAGGAGGAGCTGCACTGCCTCAACTCGAAACCTCTCTTCCTCCTCCCCACAGACCCTGTGACTGGGATGAGACAGAGTGACTTCTAGATAGATAGACCCTGGTGTGGAAATTTTCCCACCTGTCCAACAGTACTTCCCATCAACCTGGGTGCTTCCCAAGGATGACAGATTTAAGGAGGGCATCTCCTCTTATCAGTCATCTTGGGACAGTGTGCAAAGAAATTAGTCTATATTTTTGGAAATTAAATTATATTTTTGAAAACTCAAGAATTGGAATTGGAATTTATATACCTACTAAGATTTGTCCTACACACCAGATTTAGAGGTTTTACTATTATAAGGAGCCCACTTCCCTAAAGAAAATTCCACTCAGAGTTTCAAAGCTAAGGCCCTTTCTTCCTGAGGTTCCTCTCTTCTAAGGGTTACTCTGACACCTGAGGCCCCTCTAGGTGCCCTCTAGGATACCAAGCAACCAGTGTAGACACCAGGTGCTCCTCTTGGTTCTCTCCAGCCCATTGAGGTGGGCTAGGACTCTTCAAAGACCACACTGCACCAAATAGCCCAAAGACAGACACAAATGACCAGAGGCATAAAGTGGAATAAATCATATGATACAGGGCCTGAGACCTGCCTGAAGCTGGCTGGCAGATGCAGTTCCTGAACCTGCACATTCTCTCTTGTCCCACCACATCTCTGGGACAGTTTCAGGCTCCTGCACAGAATGACATTGCTTTCAGCCCAGAAGGCCACCAGACGCAACCTTCTCAAATGACTTGGTGAGCTTGTAGACAAGGCTAAAGGCAGGTGCTATCCTTTCTGGCCTGTCCCCCTATTCCTGTCCTCACAGGCCTTTCTCTAAGCTATTGCCAGATGTAGTAACTATCTCAGTGGCTAATTTCACCTCTCACATGAGACGACCCCACCTCCTATATCTAGAGTGTTGCCTGGTCCCTGATGTGGTGTAAAAATATCAACTTTACAATGACCCTAAGATTCACTGTTGCACAGGTACTGTGACCACACAGTCTTCCTGACACAGGGACATTTTGTCAGTTCAGACTAACCACAGACCAGGTTGTTGACTTTACCTGAAAGTATTTTCTGTCACCTTTGAAACACTAGGTGGCTAATACAGTAAACACATTACAGTGAGTGACCTATTTAGATCTGTTTAAATCAGCCTTTGCTTGAGTTTTTGTTACAACAATTCTTTTATTTTTAGCAGGAATGAGAGATGAATGCCTTCTTGCAGATCAGGGTCACATTTTCTTGCCTTCGTCAAGTAGGGCAGAACAACTAGTCCAGTTCCCCCAGCAAGAGACTCTGGGCTTCTGAGATTCAGATTCTCAGCACAGAGACAGCCCTGGCCCCTGTGAACAGCCTGAGCCCCTGAGGGGGCCTTGATAAGCTCTCGATGAAGTCTGTTCCCATTAGGTGCTGACACTTAATGCTAAACAGGAGTGTGGGTGCTGGAAAATGAAGCAAGTAAAGAGTCAATAGTCTGGATTCTATTTGTTTTTCTCTCCAGATAACCTTGGTGAAAATATTTCACCTCTTTGAGCCCCAATTCTGCCATTTGTGTTTTGTTTAAAAAAGGAGGGAAAAAAACATCTACTAAATCACACTGCTTTGTAGGTGCAACCATTTCCTAGGAAATACTTTAAACTAGTTCATACTAAAGTGTTAGTGATTCATCAATTCATCAATTCACTTTTGTTTTTAAAGGAATCAGAAGTACCCTGATCTTTCAGAGTTTCTGGGTTTGGGTGCCAGGCTTAGCATTTTATAGACATAACTTCATTTAATGCTCAAAATAGCCCTCTAAGGCAGTAGTTTTCATCCTTTAGTATGCATGAGAGTCACCCGGAGTACTTGCGAATGCAGGTTGCTGGGACCCAATCCACTGAGTTTCTGATTTGGTAGGCTTTGAGGCGAGCTTGGGAATTTGCATTTCTAACAAGGTCCTAAGTACTGCTGAGGCTCCTGCTTGAAGACCACACTTTGAGAACTGCTGCTCTGAGGTACGTGTACATTTATCTCAGTCTTACAGAAGAAGACTCGGGGACACGGAGAAATAAAGAAACTTGATGGAAACCACTTAGTGGTAGAACAGAGATTTGCAGCCAGGTTTAGTTGGACCCCAGAGACCTGCCATTGACCAGTGAGCTACATGGTCTCTAAAGAAGAGACTGAAAAGGAAGAGAAGGGTCAAGAGATGAAATGGATCTTGCCTATTCATGATTTTGCTGGATCCTATGAAATCCATAACTTTCCAGGAATCACTCCCCCATGTCTAGCTTGCACTAAGGAATCCTTGGGTCCATTTGAGTCTTTCCAACAATGAAAAGACATCAAAGTTTGTGGGGTAAACATTACTTTTAAAAGCAAAATTGCCAGAGGTCTGAGCTAAGGAGGACTCCTGACCTTGGACAATGGCTTAAATTCTGACTTAGCAATTTCTTAACTGTGTGGCCTAGAACAAGTTATTTATCTTGATTGTTCTTCACTTTCCTCATCTGTACACTGGGCTTATAGCATCTATGCTATAGAGTTATTATGAGGTTTAAATTACACTAAAGACAATAATATGCACAATAAGCACATAATAAATGATGGTGGGCATAGCAGTGATAATTGTAGTAGTCACTATCATTGTAAACTGAGATAAGAAAGAGTTTGCAGGATTGAGTGGGAGAGCTGGCTGACCCAGGCAGGTGAGGAAGGAGTGTTAAGGGGAGACAAGTGTGGTCTGAGAGGGTGGAGATGAGGTAGAGAAGGTAGGGCCAGAAAAATCTAACTAAATAAAATTTAATAGCAGAGAAGAGCTTGGTGTTGAACATCCAGACATCCTGCCACTGATTGTGAACTGAGTTCAGAACATTTGCTGAACTGCCTCTGTCCTTGGTGGCTGCGATGACCAAGGAGATTGAAATGGTACTACCACTGGCTTCATGGAACCTGGTTCTAAGATACTGGGGAAGGTGACCGAGGTTGGGGGCAAAAACAGCCCTTCTGGCCCCACTTTGTGTGAGGCACGGTGACTCTAGACTTTTCATTCTCACAATCTCTTTCATGTGTGATGCATTCCAGAGTAATGACACATTCTGGAAAGGGGTCCCACTTTGAGTCAAATGAGAGATTGAATCCCTGCTCTGCCATTTACTAGCTGTGTTTCTTAACTTCTTCAGTTCATTAACTTATATCTTTGAGCTATATCTTCTTCTTTTGTGAAATAGGCACAGGAGTACCCATGCTACAAGGCTGATGTTAGGATTCAAGTAGATAAATGTCAGGAATCTGCTACAATGCCTGACATGCAGTAGGCCTCCATAAATAGTCTTTTTCATTTCCCTATCTCATGATCTCACAGAGTCCTATGAAGAAGGTTAAGACATATAACATTACCTCCATTGTTCACAGGAAGAACTGTTAAGTGGTTTGCATAAAGGTCACATAGCTAAAAGTTGATATTTCTCAAATTCTGGCTCTGTGGCTTTCTATGACCCTGTGGTGTGCCCTAAGGAGGAATAATAAAATGTGTTTCACTTAATTGGTACTTATTACCTGGAGTGAAGGATTCCAGGCTGTGTGAGATCGAGGAAGAAGGAAACACAATGAATCAGCTGCCTCTGCATGGCTAGGGGCCTGAAATGGAAGCAGCAGCGCCTCTGTAGTATACCTGTCATGCTTGTCCTAGGTGAGTACTTTCTCAGGAAGCAAGCTTCTAGGGCGGGCAAGACGGCCCACCAAAATTTTATACTCAAATCCGAGGAGCCAATGAATATATTCCATTACACAGCACAAGGGATATTGCAGACATAACTAAGGTTACAGGCTTTAAGGTACGGAGATTATTCTGGATTATCCATATGGGCCCTATATAATCACATGAGCCTTTAAAAGCAAGAATTTTTCTCATGCTGGAGTCACAGAAATGTGGCATAAAGAAAAGTTGGAGAAATTGGAAGCATGTCCTTGATGGCTTTGAAGATGAAACGGGTCAGGAAAATTTTTTTATAAAGAAGCAGATAGCAAATTTTTTTTGGCTTTGCAAGACATGTGGTCTTTGTTGTGAGTACACTACTCTGTCATTGTGGAGCAAAAGTAGCCATACAGAATGTGCAAATGAATGGATGTGCCTGTGTTGCAATAAAATGTTATTTACAAAAGCAGATGGCAGGCCGGAATTGACCTGCAGGCTGTAGTTTGCTGACAGTTTTCAGACATGCTGGTTACGTAATTTATACAATGCCCGTCTATTGGAATTTGTCTGATGCTTTTCTATTCTTTAAATTAATTATTTATTTGTCTGATGTTTTTCTTATGATGACACTGGAGTCATAGGTTTTTGAGGGGAGGATCACAAAGGGAAAGTGCCATTTTTATCACATTATATTAAGAATACATACTACCAACATAATTTATGACTGCTGATATTGACTTTGATCACCTATCTGATGTAGTATTTGTCAGATTTCTACACTATCAAGTTATTCTTTTTTCTCCCCATTCCAGACTGTACACTTTGGAAGAAAGCTGCTATGCGCAGCCCACTCTTAAGGAATGTGAAATTTTGCTCCCTTTCCTTTAAAGTGGATTGTCTTCATAATTTATTTGGAATTCTTCTACATAGAAGATTATCTTTTTTCTGTATTTATTAATTCATTTGATCATTTATTTATATCAGAATGGGCTAATGGATATTTATTTTATATTGTGGATTATAATCTAATACTATTTTCTTATTCAAATTATTCTAGCTTTTTGACCAACTTTAAAATTTTGTAAATCTGTTAGATTTGAAATAGTATCTTGTTGAGATTTCAATTGACTTTTCCCTCATTAATAAAGAGGTTGAGAGTCTTTTCACATTTTTGTGGGCTATTTGTGTTTCATCTCCTGTGAAATGCCTTTCCATGTCTTTTGTTCTTTTCTTTAACTGTTTTAAAATCTTTGTCTAATTAACCTGTGGAGTTATTTATACAGCCTGGCTATTAACCTTTGCCAGTTATATCTTCTAGTTTGAGGCTTGTCTTTTTGCTCCCTTTAATAGTGTCCTTTGATGAATGGAAGTTTGTTTTTAACCTAGATAAATTTAGTCAATCTTTCTTTTATGTTTTGTATAATTTTGTTTAAAAAATTATTTTCTCCTACAAGATTACGATGGAATTCTCTGACATCTTCGAAACCTTTTACAATTAAGGAATTAGTTATCTTGGATCAGATTCTGGGTGTAGTGTGAGGTAGGGATCAAATTACTGTTGTTTTTCCGTATCATTAACTAAATACTTTAGCATCTATTGTCAAACTATCTCTCATTTGTTCACTGATCTGCAACTTTGTCATGAAATAAATTTATGACTTTGTATTCTATGCCAAACCAGTACTATTTTTTCTTAATTCTTGTAGCTTATTTCTTTCTTCCTCAATTTTTTTAAACAAGTCTTACTATTTGGTAGGGCAAGTCATTTACTTTATTCTTCAGAAGTGTCTTGGATAATGCCTTTTTTTCTTTCTTATTTGTATTAGTGTCAGTTTTTCAAATTCACAAAATCCTGTATGGATTTTCATTGGAATTGTGTTGAATCTTTGTATATATTTGGGAAGAACTGGCAAGTTTACAATATTGAGTCTCCTTTTCCAAGAACATTGTGTTTCTCTTTTAACTTTCATTTCTTTTCAACAGTCTTTCAGTAGAATTTTATAATATTCTCCATAAAGATCTTGCATATCTTTTTCAAAAAGATTTATTCCTAGATATTCAAAGGTTTTTCTTTGTTCTTCCTAGTATAAAAGTATGCATTTCTAGAAATTAAAATTTCTAGATATTGTTGGCATGTAGCAATATAGTGAATTCTCATACTGATTTTGTATCTAGAAAATTTGCTAAAGTCTCTAAGTAATTCAAATAATGAATATATGTAGATTGTCTTGTATTTTTAACATGGAAAATCCTATCACCTGCACATAATATGTTTTATTTCTTTACACTCCAATTTTTATACTCTGATTTCTTTTTGTTAAATTCAGGCACTGACTAGGACCTCTATTACAGTGTTGAGTAGAAGAGTTCAGAGTTCACTCCTTGACTTACTCCTTTGACCTCCATCAGAGTTCTGAAGGGAAAGAGTTCTTTTCCTTGAAACCTCTGCTAATGAAATTTCTCCCACTTATAAGCTTAGGAAATGTGATATTGTGGGCATATAAAGAAAACTGGCAGACCAGACCAACCAGTGTGTGCTTGTGCTTCTAAAGTCATGGCAGGTCTATTTCATTTGACTTAAATATAGGCTTAAATTTCAATAATTGAAAAATATAATAATAATGCTGAAAATAGTAATTCTACTGTACAGGTGAATACCACCTCCTGTGAGTAAAACCCTTTCTCTACAGTTACACCCCCTTCTTTGAGATCCTCACATTTCCTATGCAGAAACATTGTCTATTTCTCCATCACAGGACTCCTGGCAATAGCTGCTCTACAACTTAGGCACAGATCCAAAGCTCAACACTTTTGCTGCTTTCTTAAAACAAATTATTGGAAGAGTAATGAATTAATAGAATGTCAGTGTTAAAGGTCTCACATAATCCCTCTTTCTATGGTAGCTCAACTTCTACAGTAGCAGAGGTTTATAGTTGCTAGTTGTTAAAAACTACAGGAGTAAGGGTTACAGTTTGATACCTTGGGCTATTCGTTGCTGACCCTGGCCCATCCTTGTGCTTGCTGCTGAAATCTGACAAATGTTTACTTGCTTCCAGATCTCTCAGCCATGCTGCCCAACTTTTTCTTGGATACCATCAACTTGCTCCAAGATTAGTGCCTCTCAAAGTTATGATTGGTTCACAATGAGATAAATACAGAAAGTGACAACAAGCAATCAGACCCTTTTACAACAAACAGGCTGACCTTGTCTTGACATTTTGACTGTATTTATTACAAGTACCAGTTCACAATGGATTAGATTAAAAAATACTCCTGTATTGTAGAGTCCTTGATGTTCAGCCTGTCGTTTTGGAGGAAGGCACAAGGTAAGGATCATCCCAATTAGTTTTGCTATTCCTTCTGCTTTCCTTGTCCTTGACATCTTAGCTTCAACTGCACCTTCACAGACACCTTCTCTGCCTGTCTCTTCCAAGTCACACTTAATTGTTCCTTCCATTGTGCACCCACATTTCTTGTAACTTTATTTGCTACTATTGCATTCTGCTTGGTTTTATAGTTGTCTGCATGTCTGTCTTCACTCCACATTTAATTTAGATCCCCCAAGGATAAGATTCATGTTTTGTTTCTACCCATTAGGGAGCCGGTGTTATTGACTTCTCCCACTTGAACACTGGATTGTATCTTTTTCATGTCTCCCTGTGCATGATACATTGTCCCTAATGAGCAAATATTTGCAGATTAATATGTATATAGGTTCTATATATACATTGACTCATTCAACAACTGATTTTGAGTACTGACTCTATGCCAGGAACTGTTATAAAAGCTTGTGAGCAAGCAGTGGCCAAGACCCATTAAGTTTCTGTTTTCATGCAGCTTACAGTATATAGTAGGTAGAAATGAATGCATGATAAAGTCAGTGGTTAAGGTGTATTTGGAGAAATAAAACAAGGTCCCACAAGTAGCTAATGTGTCTCTCTGGCTTTATCGTTTCAAAACAGCTTTCCCCTGGTTTTGGCAGGATGAATCAACAAGGGACGGTCATTTTGTCTTCAAAATAACCAGAGACTATACTGAAAGTGCTTTATGATAGCCTCCAGCCCCAGGATCATTCATTTTAGGCACTCATTTTGTGCATCCAGTCATAATGTAAGAAATACCACCCTATAATCTTGTCATGTTGACAATGCTGCAAGGGGAGGCCCTTATCATTGTGTCTCAGCCCCACTGTTGGAACTTACAGGTTGTGCTGCAGAAAAGGATAATTTAAAAACCAAAATGGTGAAGAAAGAGAAACAATTGCTTACTTCTGAAAATCAGGACCTCTGTTTGGAATGTGATCCTGTCACTGCCAAGTTTAGAGTCCAAGATGCCTAAAATAGAGCTATTATTTCAAAATATTTCAAAGTGATGGACTAAATTTGTCCAAGCAATAGCTTCTGTAACTAGATCAGTGTTTTCTAGACTTTATTTTTGCTTAAGAAGCAGCACCCTTAATTGGAAGAATATCTTATGGAAAAGCTAAACTTACAAACCAGATTAATTTATTAGTTCAACAGATAGTACTTGAATACCAAATGCCAGACACAATACTAGGCACTTTTGTCAACATCAGTAAACAAAAAATTGGTTTTCAAAGAGTTTACACCTAAGTGTGAGGACATAAAAACAACAACAACAAACCATTTGCCATGGAGAAGATGAAGATGGGACGTCAGGTTAGAAATGGACAAGTTTTATGTAGTGCCAAATTTGGGTGCTTAGGAAAGCACTCTTCAGTAAGTTAACATTGGAACAGAGAGCTGGAGTGAGTGAAAGAGGGAGACTTTAGAATATCAGGAGGATGAACATTTTAAGCAAAGAAGCAAGTGCAAATATCCTGATATAGGTGTATGTGTGCAGAGTTCCAGGAATAGTAAGAGGCCAATGGGGCCTGTGGATGGAAAGAGTAAAGGGCAATTGAGACTGCAGAGGTAGGAGGAAGATGAAGAATGGGGACATCATGATGAAGGTTTTGGTTTTTTTTTTTTTTTTTTTAAAGAATCCTGAGTGAGATGATGTTAAGCTATGAAGAAGTTTGAGCAGAGTAATCACAGGATTTGCCTTAAATTTTATATTTTGCCTCAGGAAGTGCATGAACTAGGTATTTATAGTAACTAGAGGGAAGGCAGGGTAGATGGGTACAAATGCAGGTAGTTTGAAAGATGTGGTGATGGGAGCTTGTGAACTATTTCTTCTGATTGCTTCTTTTTCCTCAGTGAATTAAGAAGCAGAGTAATCAGCCATGAGTGAGTATGTCAGATGAGTTGTTAGAGTTGTTCAAAGAGAGAGAAGCACAAAATACTTTTTCAGCAGTGTGGGGATATAAAGTGGACTTGGAAAATAGAAGGGCTGCCAGGCAGCACAACGTGTTGGTCATGAATTAGTTATTTGTGATCCTAAATTTTAAGGGAGAGCACAGTCCAGGTTTGGTTGATACCTCCTTCACCATAGCATGGTATCAGGAGAAAGGAAGGTGGAGGCCCAGGCTCCCCACAGTGCCAGCAGCAAAGTTAGAATGAACAAAAAAGAGGGGGGCAAGGGAGAGATTTTAACAATGATGAACCATAGTACCCAAGCTGAGTGCTTGGAAGAGGAAGGAGAACCAAGCAAAGAAAAGACCAGAAGACTTTAGGTCTTTTTTGGGTCACAGCATTGTGGTGATTAATAACAGGAGTATTAGAGAAAGTGAGGTACAAAGACATGCAAATGGGTCAGGGAGAAACTCCCCAAAATTAAGATTGAGAAGAGGGTTAGGTCCCTTCAGTGTTAACGAGGACTAATGTATGGCCACAGGAGAGAGTTAAGGAAGCTGGGGACTAGATCGTTGCAGGAGATGATGTCAAGTAACTGAAAGGCCTAAGTACAGGAAGGATCATATATATGGATATTGAAATAATCAAGAATCAGGACAGGAGTAGTATTGGAGGTAATGGCAGGACACCATGAACTACCTTTTCCTAAAACTGCAAGGAAGAACTGTATGGGAGTCTATGGATGGTTAAGGAAGGGGGGTGGGCGGAGTAGTCTTGCTGCAAGAGCTCCTAAGCCAGGTGGGGATGATTTAAGGAGGAAACAAGGGCAATGGCCATGTAGGAAACCAAAACAGTTCTCATTAAACATCAAGGGTTTCCAAAAAGGCCTGAAGTATTTCAGACTGAAGGAGAAGCGAAATTTTGAAGCAAGGGCTTTGAAAAAGTGTTATAGACAAATGCATGCCCAACAAATTCCTTGTGCTCATTGGTTTGTTTTTATTTCTCATCTGGAATATATAGTCTATCGTTTCTCTGGCTGTGTATGTGTACTTAGTACTCCAAGAATCAAACCTCTGCAGGCAGTGATGTGCAGCTCTAAGTAATAACACCTGCTGCTCCTAAGAAGACATTTAGACATCTTCCTGTCTGCTCTCCACCAGCTGCTGTTCATCTTCTGTTTGGAGCTCTCATCTCTGGTTCTCTGTCCTTGCCTTTGTTACAAATATTTGGACCCTTTATTCTTGGACATGTTTATATCCCTTCCCTGGCTTACTGGACCCAGCCTCTTGCTCCCTTCTCAACTCTAAATGCTCACTTGTTTTCATGATTCAGTTTTGGCTTCATCTGTCAGCCACTAGCATGTTACTAGGGAGAAGGCAGATGGTGGACCCTGTTGCCCTCCAAAGTAAGATCATAATGTTCCTGATATGGTTTGGCTGTGTCCGCACCCAAATCTCATGTGGAATTGTAGCTCCTATAATTCTCACATGTTGTGGGAGAGTCCTGGTGGGAGATAATTGAATCACGGGGGTGGCTTCCTCCATACTGTTCTCCTGGTAGTGAATGAGTCTCACAAGATCTGATGGTTTGATAAGGGGGTTCCTTCTTCACTTGGCTCTCATTTTCTGTCTTGCCTGCCTCCATGTAAGACATGCCTTTTGCCTTCCACCATGATTGTGCTGCCTTCCCAGCCACATGGAACTGTGAGTCCATTAAACCTCTTTTTCTTTATAAATTATCCAGTCTTGGGTATGTCTTTATCAGCAGTGTGAAAAGTAGCTAATACAGTGAATTGGTACCAGGAGTGGGGTGCAGCTGTAAAGATACCCGAAAATGTGGACACGACTTTGGAACTGGATAACAGGCATAGTTTGGAACAGTTTGGAGGGCTTAGAAGAAAACAGGAAGATGTGGCAAAGTTTGGAACTTCCTAGAGACTTGTTGAATGGCTTTGACCAAAATGCTGACAGTGATATGAGCAATATGTTCCAGGCTGATGTGGTCTCACATGGAGATGAGGAACTTGTTGGGAACTAGAGTAAAGGTCACTCTTGTAATGCAAAGAGACTGACAGCCTTTTGCCTCTGCCCTAGAAATCTGTTGAACTTTGAACTTGAGAGAGATGATTTAGGGTATCTAGGGGAAGAAATTTCTAAGCAGCCAATTGTTCAAGAAGAAGCAGAGCATAAAAGTTTGGAAAAGTTGCAGCATGATCATGAGATAGAAAAACCCATTTTCTGAGAAGAAATTCAAGCTGGCTACAGAAATTTGCATAAGTAATAAGGAGCCAAACGTTAATCACCAACACAATGGGGAAATGTCTCCAGGGCTTGTCAGAAACCTTCTTGGCAGCCCCTCCCATTACAGGCCTGGAGGCCTAGGAGCAAACAGTGGTTTCATGAGCCAGGCCCAGGGTCCCCCTGCTGTGTGCAGCTTAGGGACTTCGTACCCTGCATCCCAGCCACTCCAGCCATGGTTAAAAGGGGCCAAGGTACAGTTTGGGCTTTTACTTTAGAGAGTGTAAACCCCAAGTCTTGGCAGCTTCCATGTGGTATTGAGCCTGTAGGTGCACAGAAATCAAGAATTGAGGTTTGGGAACCTCTGCCTAGATTTCAGAGGATGTACGCAAATGCCTGGATGTCCAGGCAGAAGTTTGCTGCAGGGGCAGTGTCCTCATGGAGAACCTCTGCTAGGGCAGTGTGGAAGGGAAATGTGGGGTTGGAGCCCTGTACAGAGTCTCTACTGGGACACTGCCTAATGGAGCTGTGAGAAGAGGGTCACCGTCCTCCAGACCCCAGAATGGTAGATCCACTGACAGCTTACACTGGGCACCTGGAAAAGCCGCAGATACTCCATGCCATCTGTGAGAGCAGCAAGGAGAGGGGCTGCACCCTGCAAAGCCCAAGGCCATGGGAGCCCACCTCTTGCATCAGTGTGCCCTGAATGTGAGACATATAGTCAAAGGAGATCATTTTGGAACTTAAAGGTTTAATGACTGCCCTATTGGATCTCAAACTTGCATGGTGCCTATGGCTTCTTTGTTCTGGCCATTTCTTCCTATTTGGAGCGGATTTATTTGCCCAATGCCTGTACCTGTATTGTATCTGGGAAGTCACTAACTTGCTTTTGATTTTCCGGGCTCATTGGTGGAAGGGACTTGCCTTGTCTAAGATGAGACTTGGGACTGTGGACTTTTGAATTAATGCTGAAATGAGTTAAGACTTTGGGGGACTGTTGGGAAGGCATGATTGTTTTTGAAATGTGAGGACATAAAATTTGGGAGGGACTCAGGGGCAGAATGATGTGGTTTGGCTGTGTTCCTACCCAAATCTCATTTTGAATTGTAGCTCCCATAATTCCCCGATGGTGTTGGAGAGTCCTGGGGGGAGATAATTGAATCATGGGGATGGTTCCCCCCATACTATTCTCATGGTAGTGAATAAGTCTTGAGATCTGATCATTTGATAAGGGTTTTCCCCTTTCACTTGGCTCTCATTTTCTCTCTTGCCTGCCACCAGGTGAGATATGCCTTTCACCTTCCGCTTTGATTGCGAGGCCTCCCAAGCCATGTGGAACTGAGTCCATTAAACCTTTTTTTCTTTATAAATTACCCAGTCTTTGTCAGCAGTGTGAAAATGGACTAATATAGTTCCAAAGAAGGGGAAGACTTTATAACTGTTGAAACCTGATATAAATATTGTATAATATAAAAGCTACATAAATATTGCATAATAAAATTACCTAAAAGTACATAAAATGAGCTATATATATTATGAAACATTCATGGTTTTATTAGTTGTTTTATGATAATGTAAAAACCTCACATCCTTCATCAAGGGAACAATATAAAACAAAGACAAAATGAGTATCAGCTTGTGGCGGAAACTATTGCCACCATATCCAGATTATTTGCTTTTCTCTTCAACTAAGTTCTACAAGTAGTATCTCTGGCAAGCCAGAGTAGTATCTCTGCCTCAATGACTCATCCATATCCTCATCCACACCAAGAGAGAGAAATTTGGAGAGAGCCACCTCCCTCTACCACCTCATTTCAAATGGTTCTTTCCAAAACCCTAATCAGGCTCCAGACCCTTCAGAAAACCTTTCAGAAAATAATTTTCTTTTGTTAGAAATCCTTCTGCTTGGTACAGGTTGAGTTCCCTCTTCCAAAATGCTT
Organism: Theropithecus gelada; assembly: GCF_003255815.1. Classification (NCBI taxonomy): domain Eukaryota; kingdom Metazoa; phylum Chordata; class Mammalia; order Primates; family Cercopithecidae; genus Theropithecus; species Theropithecus gelada. The sequence continues at coordinate 38,405,391 of NC_037681.1, forward strand.
GGGACCAGAGTATTTTGGAATTCAGATTTTTAAAAAAAATTTGGAATATTTGTGTTACACCAGTCCAGCATCCTTAATCTGAAAATCCAAAATCTGAGATGCTCCTATGAGCACTTTCTTTGAGCATCTTGTCTGTGCTCAAAAAGTTTCAGATTTTGGAGCATTCTGGATTTCAGATTTTTGAATTAGGGACGCTTAACCCCTACCACATGATTGAATGTGCTTTTTTGATTAATTATCTTCTGTTTTGTTTTTGCTTTTGCCATAGTGTTGTCTTAGATACAGCATGAGCTCCTGAAAGGCAGAAGCCTTGTCGTGTTTTTATACTCTCCTCCTTGGTCCCATGGAGTTTACAGAGCATCCAGGAAGTGCTCAAGGGACCTTCCGTGCTTGATTTGTTGGTCTTGTCTGTTTCCCTCACTGAATGGCTGATGCTCAGACTCTGCATCAGAAGCCTCATGGTGCAGTAAGATCTGTCCTCTGCTCAGACCAGTGAGGTGATTGAGATCATGGGCCCTGGAGATGACTGCCTGGGTTCAGCTCTCTGTTCCACTGCTTCAAACAAACCATGGTAGCTTGGTCTAATGCCTAATGTCCTGTGTAGCATTTTGTCATCTGTAAAATTGATGTGATAACAATACCCACTAATTGAGTGGGAGTGATGATTTAATGAGACAATACATGTAACATGCTTTGAAGAATGTCTGGAGGGAAGTAAACACAACATACATCTGCTGCTGTTCGCATTTGCTCCATTTTCCCAGGATCCCTGATCTACTTTCTTCCACTGGTCAAATGGCCTGTAAGATTTTCCGTTTGCAGTGTTCAGGATTTTGTTGCTGTCTGGTCTTCAATTCAAGCTGCTCATGGCTCAGTAATGCTGCTGGCTAAAGGCAGATCACTGTTGGGATTCAGGCATTCCTTGGATATCTCTGGCAATAGTTATGATAATTACAACAGCTGTTACAGTTTAATAAGTGGTTTCATAGCCTTAATTCCCCTGATCTTCTTTCAGAGCCAGGGCTGCCACATATGGTTGTGCAGGTTGTGCACTGCTCAGCTGCAGCAGGCACCATTTACACTGTAGTCTTTGTGAAAGGCGCCCCCTAGAGCTCTGCAATGCAGTGCTTTCCACTGTCACATGGTGGTGAACCTGCTCACAGCTACCATATGAGTTTTGTGTTATTATTCTTATTTTAAAAACAAAACAGTGTAGCTTAAGAGATTTTTAAAAAATTAAAATACAAAGAAAAAGATTTTACCATAAGTCCATGAATGCTTCTAATAGTCTGTGTATTTTGTCAGTTACCAGGAAATTACCCTGGAGAGAAGTAAACAATCAATTTCAAACTGTTTGCCTTTATTGCATCTTCTTCTCTACCCTCGCATTGAGAAATGGAAAATCCAATAACTAATAAAGAGCACTGTAAAGTCCTTTCCCTTTGTCGAAAGGATTTAATCATTGGAGTGAACTCCACAAATATTTGTGCTATAGATGAGGGAGTGAGTCAGCAAATGTGTTGTTTCCTTGCTCCAAGTCTCCTTGGAGCTTCCTACAGGGATTTTGAGTAACAGGGTAGCTCTGAACTGGGTAGATCTGTCTGTCAAGAGGAATGCTCTAGAAAGCTCAGGACTCTCCTGGCACCGAGCTCAGCTCACTGTGCTCAGGCCCCTGGGAACTCAGCGGATGCATGACTGTTGAATTTGGAGCCCGTCTCTGGTCCCAGGGTTCTATCTGTGTTTGCCAGGATTCATTGGGATGTAGACCGAGGCTCAGACAATCTACCAGCTACCCATTTTCCAAGGGAAGGGCTATCAATGTACATAGATAGAGGCTATTTTCAGAACTCATGGCTTTGACCATTCTCTCCTTGCAGTTTGCCTTTGAGTGGGCTCCGCCAGGGTCTCAGAAATAGATAACTGTTTCCTATTTTTCCCTGGCATCTGGCCTGCATCACAGTCCTTCCCATCCAGCCACCATATTGCCTTTCCTAAAACACCAGTGGGAGTGTTTGACCTTTGTCAAACACTAATTACTTGCAAGAAGAAGTTTCTTAGCAGAATCTCAAAGCTCTTGATAATCTATAATCTGATCCCAGCTTCCTTCACACCAACCTCATCTCTCCCACGTGGGTTCCACAAACTTACGCTGCACCAGACCGTGTGTAAGTCTTAGCCTTCCTCCCTCTGTCCTGTGTAGGCTGTGTCCTCTGCTGTGATGCCATGCCTTCTCTGCCTTTTCTCTTCTCCTTCAGTAACTTGTTTTCTTACACTTAATATGGTCAGTATCAATTTCTCACACTTTTTTATGTGGAATCCATTCCAACTGAGAAAACATCTCTTTTTATAAATATTTCACCCTGCTGTACACCAGAAACAGCTTCCATGCATCTTTTAATCAGACTTCTCTTAGATGCTACTAAGGGTCAGGTTCTGTGTTTGAGTCTCTCTTCTCCAATAGATTACTAGATTTTGAGGGCAAGAGACATTATTTATACATCTCTGACTCCTTCATGGGAGTCAGGCCAGGCCTGGTGTATGACTTACCAAATTAAATTGAATTTCTAAACCATCTAAACATATTTCTTCCATGATGACAGGGGAGGTTAATTGTGTGTGTTTATAAGTTGGCTGTTGCCAGGAGACACAGAGGTGATCACTTGTCAGCATTGCTCTTTGGAAGTGAAGCTGAAGGCAGTTGGAAGCTGGTGAACCTCTCTCTGGCAATTAGACTGGCAGGCTACCAAATGTAGCAATGGCAGGCAGGAGGCATCATCAGTTCTTACTCTGTGTCTCTGCCTGGCTTTGTTCCTGGGAGAATGTCCAAGCAGAGCTGACACTGGGAAGCTCATAGATTCAGAATGCTATCGCCAATTGAGGACAAAGACGGCAGTGGGGAGAGGAGCCATATATCCTACCAGCTCCTGGGATGGGTTAGTGCTGCAGCTTCGGTGGGATTCATGTGACCCCAGAGGGATAGATAGGGACAAGACAGACTTTATCCTCTATGGAAGGCTCCAGGTGGGCCACATACTTGGTCCTCACTAAGGTAATCATACCATCCAGCAATGCAGCTCTCTGACAGTTGCTTTGTAGCCTTTCCCTTGAAAAAGGCTGGGTAAGGACTGACCTGGCCCCAGGTCACTGGATTAGATGCCTGGCATCCCCTTCCTCCTTTAGTTGTTGGAATCCTCACTCTCTTTTTCTTGCAGGAAAATGCTCTCAGGTCCCTCCATTACAAACAGAAGTTTTGAAAGAAAAAGCCCTCCCAGGGGAGTTTACATTTTGACTGAGAGTAAACTAAACAAATAGTGCATAAATGGTTGAATTCAGAGCAGCAAGCATCAGAAAAAGGAAAACTAGGAGGGGACTGCATGGCATTTATGTTACCATTGAAATCACACCATAGCTTGGCTTCTTCCTTAATCTATATGTACATAGGCATCTGTCTACCATACTTATTGACACATTGAGAAGATTCAATAGATGTTTGCTGAACTCAGCTGTTAAATTTTAGGAAAATAAACCTGATCATGTTTTAAGTATCCTCTACTGGTACTGTAGTGTTATGAAGGTTAAAAAAAACGTAGAAATAAATGCTTTCTGGTTCAACTGCTAGACCAACTGACAAGTCAAGACAGACAGAGAGGAAGCAATAATAGTAGCAGTAGTAGTAGTGGTAGTAATAATAATAATAATAATAATAATAGAAGAACATATAGGAATAAAGCTTCTTGACATTGGCCTTGGCAATGATTTCTTGGATATGAAACCGAAGTACAGGCAATAAAAACAAAAACAGATGAGTGGGATTATATGAAACTAAAAAGCTTTTGCATAGCAAAGGAAATAATCAATGAAATTAAAAGACAACCTAAAAATGTGAGATAATATTTGTAAACCACATCTGATAAGGGGTTAATGTTCAAACCATAAGGAACTCAAATAATAGCAAAAAATCAAATAATCCGATTAAAAAATGGATAAAGGAACTAATAGACATTTCTCCAAAGAAGACATACAAATGGCTGACAGATACATGAAAATGTACTCAACATCACTAATTATCAATGAAGTGCAAATGAAAACCACAATAAGATATCACTTCACACCTGTTACAATGCTTGTTCTCAAAAAGATGAAAGACAAATGTTGGTGAGGATATGGAGAAAAAGGGAACCCTGTACACTGTTGGTAGGAATGTGAATTGGTGCAGCCACTACGGAAAATGGGTAGAGGTTTCTCAAAACAAAAACTAAAACTAAAACAAACATACCAAAGAAAAGCTCAAAAAACAACCTAAAATTAAAACTACGCTGTGAACCAGCAGTCTCTCTCACTTCTGGGTATATACTCAAAGGAATTAGGATCTGGAAGAGATATCTGTACTCCTGTGTTCATTGTAGCATCACAATACCCAAGATGTGGAAGCAACCTGAATGTTTATTGATAGATGAATGGTTAAAGAAAATGTGGTGTATGCATAGAATGGAATATTATTTTGGGCATAGAAAGAAAAAAAGTCCTGTCATTTTCAACAACACGGATGAACCTGGAGGGCATGGCATTGTGTTACGTGAAATGCCAAACACAGAAGAACAAATACTGTATGATCTCACTTATATGTGGAATTAAAAATAGTGAAACTCATAAAAGAAGATAATAGAATAGCGGTTGTCAGGGGTTGGGGGGAGGGGGAAACTGGAGGTACTAGTCAAAGGGTACCAAGATTTAGTCACACAAGATGAATGTAGATCATAGAGATCTATGGCAGAGAATAATGCCTATAATAGACAAAACTGTATTGCATACTTAAAATTTGCTAAGAAAGATCTTACATTAACTGTTCTTATTGTTACTACTACTAATAAATAAAGATGGTGCAGAAGACTTTTGGAGGGGATGGATATGTTTATGGCATAGATTTTGGTGATGGTTTCATGCATGTATGCTTATTTCCAAATGCATTAAGTTGTATACATTGAATATGTACATCTTTCCGTATGTCAATGATATCTCAATAAGGTGGTTAAAAATAGTAACTTCAATTTTTGAACAGCTACTGTGTGCCGAGAACTTCACATAGTTTTTCACATTTATTTATCACAAAAACTCTGTGAGGTTGTAAGTATGTCCATTTTACAAATGAAAGAAGCAAAACTCAAACAGTTTAAATAACTTTAACAAAAATATTTTAAAAAATAGGAGCCAAGATTTTAAGCATAGTCAGTTTGAAAAAGCTAGTATTTTTTCTATGACACCATGATGCTGCATTAAGCATGGCAAGGCTAAGATGAAGGGAGGAGGAGAGACAGATTCCAGAGTTGTGTGTTTTAGAGGATGTAGAGAGAAGGAGTTTGTTGGGGTTGGCCCAAGAGGACATTATAGAGGCTTTGTGTTGGCTTTACATGAGAAATGTTTTCTTTTTCTTTTTTTTTCTGAAGATTCCTTTGCAGTTCTGTTTATTCACAGAGTATGTATTTCTAAGGATGTAGAGTTAGGGAACAGTGTTAAAAAGTCCCTTGAAATAATATATGAGGAACAATTTTGTAAGAGTTTTGAGAATGAACTAAATACAGGACTGGCACATTTCCAGGTTCATGAATGAATAAAGACATACAAAAGCAGAGGGGACACCTAGACCACCTACACTATGTCTATGGGTTGAACTTGCCATTAACATTGGTTTTAAACATTGTAAAGATTTTAACATTTTAATCTTTCAAGATCTTGCTTATAGTCATTAGTTATTCCAATTATGCTGTTCTGGTCTAGATCACAGCCCAGTTATTTAATGCAAGTGCTCATCCTTGCATTAAATCTCATGGCTTCTTGAAATGACAGCTGCCTTCTGGCTGGAACTGATCTTAGATGAAGCCTCATTCCTGAGATCCTGGGCAGCCATCATATCCCCAGAGTCAGGGAGAATTTAGTTGGCAATGGAAGTGCATGAAGTAATTCATTTAACAAACGTATTAGCACTATTTACTATGTGTCTGGCACTGTTCTAAGATCTGTAGATAAAGGAAAATGAACTCTGCTCATATTCGAATGGGAGCTCACATTTTAATGGGCTGAGCAGATAAAGAGCTACATGAGTAAATGTGCTGATTATAGATAGAGGTTAGCACCACAAAAACAGTCACAGGTGAGGCAATGCCAGAGGATACTTTAAATGAGGTGGTCAATGAGGGCCTTTTGGAGGAGGTGATATTTGATCAGAGATTTGAATGATCTGAGATTTGAATGAAAGGGGAGAAAAGTCCACGCAGATAGCATGGCAAGTACGATGGCTTTGGGGTGGAAAAGAGCTGGGTGGGTTTGAGGAACTGAAAAACTGGAGCTGGCGCATAGGCCTGAAAGGGAGGTTAGATCAAGTGGATCCCCATCAGCCAGGGAAGGAGGATTGGTACGTTATTCTGATTGCAATGGAAACTCCTGGAAGGTTTAGCAAAGGATTGACATAATTCAAGTTTGTTTACTTATTTTTTTTAAAGAAAATAGAATTTTATTTTAAATTAAACTATAAAATGATATTTTTTTTTATTGCAATATAGGCACATCATGGAGAATTTAAAAGACAAAGCCCACAAACCTAAAAAATTATACTTCTCATACCATCCACAGAAAACTGCTCTTGGATGCTAAGTTTCTACTTTAATCAAATTCTGATTTCAGTAGCATTTCCTCAGTGTGCATTCATTTGTGCCAGTCACCATACTGGAAGTGTGTGTGTGTGTGTGTGTGTATGTATCTTTATCTATATAGATATAGATATAGATAGATATACAAGTTAATCTTCACCTCACTACTGAAGGGACATGCTATCATTCCCATTTTGCAAATGGAGAAGTCATAGCACAGACAGAAACTTGTTCCAAGTCACGTCATTGGCTAAACAAGTTTAAATTAGTTTAGGGCCAAGATCTGAATCAGAGTTGGCTCCACATTTTCTACTCCTTCCACTCTGCTATGTTATCTGACACATAAAATCATGGCCTTAAGAAGTTTTAATTAATGAAATTATCTCAAGATTGAAAAACCCAAGACATGTTTGTACTGGCTTTCGTTTCTGCATGCAGCTTTCTCACCAGGGCTCCCCCAGCCTCATCTGTGCTGTCCCTGCAGTCCTTGTGCCAGGTCCTGTGACCTCCATGGATACTCCAGATGGAGGAGCTCATTGGGCGAGCTGCTCCTGGCTCCCCGGTCACTTGCAGGCATGCCTCGTACAGTGCATTGCCTTCTGGCTGCTCTGTAGGCCTCCTCCTTAGGGCTTCCCTGCTGCACAGAATGCTGCAAGACTCACTTGGCACCCAAGTGTGAGCAACTCAGAAAACATGGACAGCCTGAAGCAGAAAGTGTTCCATGGGGTCCTCACTGGTCCTGCTGACATAGTCCAGTTAGATACAAAACTAGTTTTGTGCTATAATGTCAGAAGTGCAAACTTAAGCACTCAAAAGTATCTACATGTGAAAAAAGAAATTGAGTATTCAACATCCAGTCTCAAATTAAAGTACATGTTAACATAGCATATCCTCTGGCAAAGGGTATAGGAATTATAGTGATTTGATAAAACATTTCAGGAGTTTGTGTGAGGTCATATAACCCCTAATGGAAGCAAAAGCTTTTGAGCTCTTCTCAAGGCTACACAAACAACTTCTTCCCCTCACTTACTTTTCCTCATCTTGAAAAAGTAGTCTCAAGAAAGGAAAAATATATAAAACAAGTTTTTCACAAACTAATCAAGTATGACTTTGAGAAATGATGTCAAAAACCACAATTACTTTTGCATCAACCTATTAGTAAAATAGAAACATAACTTCAGATACAGAAACCAAAGCATTAACCAGATACAGAGCTCTGTGGTATTAGACTATTAGTACCAAGTGAAAGAAAAAGGAATTGAATCACCAAAGTTTACTCAGGAACAAAATTCATTTATTTTTCAAAAGCAGGTTAATTCTCCATCGCAGTGAATGGTTGCTTTTTCCCATTTACAAAATCAGGGCTGCCTTATTAAGCCAGAGTACTCTTCCAGGACAATAATGAAGAATAATGCAACTTTTTATTGCCTCTGGGCTATGTCTGTGCACAGATGGCCTTGAAAATAAAACAGTATTTTGGACTGAATTCAGTTTGTTTTCTTGTTTTTCTAACCCGACTCGTGAATATAAGCAATGCCATGTTATTCAGCTCCCAAGGAGCCCCTTAAGATGAATGAGACAACCCCTCATGCACACATCCTTTACGTTTATATTGACAACCTATAAATACGTGTTTATGCAAATCTGCCAACTAGTTATGTATTGTGGCAATCCCTAGGAATAAATTTTACACTCTATGTAGATTAAGCTTCACTGCTGCTGAGTCTTTCTGAAATATGGCCCTTGGCTCAACTATACTCAATGGTCTCTGCAGCTTAAATGTCATCAATTTTGCATTTTCTGTGGTCTAAGTTCTCTGGGTATAAGTTCTGTGGTCTCTGTCCTCTACACCTCCTCCCTCAGAAAATGGGTCAGAGTGGTCTTGAAGACCCTCTCTGAAAAGCATTAGCTTTTTCAGCTGATTTTATTGACCTCTAGGGGCTGCCATCTTGGAGACATCCAACATTCTCTGGAGGCATTCAGAATACTAAATGGCAGAGGTGATGCTAAATTCTCTTAATCATGTTCTGGGGCAAATCATTGAAAAATTTTACGCATGTTACTTCCAGGTTCACAAATCTTCAATGGTTTCTTATATTCAAAAGATAAAAATTGCTAACCTGGCAGTCAAGTCTTCTTCCACATAGGGTTGTTCATACATGAGATATTTACTGAGGGGCTACTAAGCATTGTGCTGTGGGTCATCAGGATCCCTGGCCTCACAGCCCTGACAATCTATGGGAGGCAAATAATTGTACAACAAAGTATTTAATTGCATCAGTAATATATGTCATGATGAAGAAGTTCAGGGTAATTTGGGGGCTCCTAACTAAGGATTCAGTCAACTCCAGGTGGTTCTGGGCCTTGACAAAAATTCTATGTGAAGAATTTTGGTCTTTACCAAAGGAGAGATTGGAAGCCACTGTGGACTTTCAAACAGGAAAATTGATGATTAATTTTGTGGTTAAACATATTGCTCTGGATACAATTTAAAAGCAAGTTCAAGATGGAGACTTGAAAGCCAAGAAGCCGGTCATGAATCTGTTGGAAGGGTCTGGGTGGGAATAGAGGGAGATTTTGGATGAAAATGATAATGTTGGAGAAGATTAGAAGTGAATGAAACTGTGTCATTTTAAAATTAACAGAACCTTTTGTTATCTCTTTAACCTAATACTCTGTTATAACCCCCCCTACTTGTTTATTTAAATTTCATATTTTTCCTTTTTAAACTCTTCTTAACAAGGAAAGAAAGGGATGACTTCCTCTTTGTCACAGGAATGATGCCAATTTTAGGCCACCGGCCCTTAATGTCACTCTGGGTGAACGAGGTGATTCTTCCTTACTTCTCATATTCCTAAACCCTGTGAGAAGCTGACCTCTCAGTCTAAGAGGATGTTGTCTCAGGTAAAGAAGAATGAATCTTTGGCCAATCATATTTGATTATTTTATTACTTTTTAGCCAACCAAAAAAGTTGATGGAAGCTGATTAAAACTATTTTAAGAAAAAAATCTATAAAAGAAAATGCCAGGAATATGAACCCCACTCACTCAGAATTCTGGCCAATTCACACAGGAGCTAAGCTAAAGGAGCACTTGAAAAAGGACTTGATAGGTTTTGAGAAAGGGGGTTTAGTAAGCAGATTCATACTGTAAACAGAAATATATGGGCCAAGGAGAACCCTGGATAAATGCCCCCAGTTCAACTTTTTACTGGCTGTGTGTCCAGGAAAGTAAACTTAACACTATGAGGCCTGTGTGGACTCATAGTATTGACCTTACAGGGATCTGTAAATGTCGATGAGATGATGTGTGCAACATAATTTGCACAGTTTCTGGTATGTCATAAGCACCTAAAAGATAATTGTTTCTCTTGTTTTGAAATATTCATGCTTGTCAAAACAATCAAGCGAGTAAATGCAAATTATTTTCTATTTCCTCAAGTTGGCACATTAAAGATCTAAGAAGCTAAATATCAAATAGATAAGCTCTCATTAGCCTTACTAACTTATGCTTAGGGAAACTTGGATGTCATAACAAGCCATTGAGAGTTCTCGAGTTTGGGCTTCAAGGTTACTAGTACTTCCCCAGTCCACTCACATCAATAATGCTTGCAAAATGATTGTTAGTATTTCCACACAAGGATTTCCTTTGTGCTTAAGATTATTGCATTAGGGAAAGGACAGTCTCTTTAATAAATGGTGTTGAGAAAACCAGATAACCATATGCAGAAGAATAAAATTAGACCCCTGTCTCTCTTCAGATAAAAATCAGATCACAATGGATTGGATACTTAAATCTAATACCTAAAACTATGAAACCACTAGAAAAAAAATTAGGAGATTTTTCAGGACATTGGTTTGGGCGAAGACCTTTTGGGTAAGACCTCAAAAACATAGGCAAGGAAAGCAAAAATTGATAAATGGAATAACATCAAGCTAAAAAGCTTCTGTACAGCAGAGGAAACAAGCAACAAAGTGAAGAGACAATCTAAAGAATAGGAGAAAATATTTGCAAACAATCCATGTGACAAGGGATTAATAACCAGAATATATAAGGAACTCAATTGCATAAAAGCAAATAATCCAATTAAAAGTGGGCAAAAGATCTAGACATTTCTCAAAAGAAGACATACAAATGATCAGTAGGTATATGAAAAAATGTTCAGCATCTCTAATATCAGAGAAATAAAAATCAAAGCCACAATAAGGTAAATGTCACCTCACCTTAAAATGGCTTTAATGAAAAGAGAAATAATAATGGATTTTGGTGAGGATGTGGAGAAAGGGGGATGCTCATACACTGCTGGTGGAAATGTGAATTGGTATAGCCGCTATGGAAAACACTAGAGAGGTTCCTGAAAACACTAAAAAATAGAACTGTCATATGATCCAACAATCCCACTACTAGGTATATATCCAGAAGAAAGGAAATTGGTATGTCTAAGAAATATCTGCACTCCAATGTTTATTGGAGCAATATTCACAATAGCTAAGATACGGAAACAACCTGTGTCCATCAATAAATGAATGGATAAAGAAAATGTGGTACAGAGGCACAAATATTATACAGCCATAAAAAGAATGAAATCTTGTCATTTGCAGCAACATGGATGGAACTGGAGGTCATTGTATTAAGTGACCAGGTACAGAAATAAGCCAGTCAGAGGAAGATAAATACCTACAGTTTATATGTGGGAGTTAAAAACTTGGATCTAATGGAGATAGGTGATTGATGCTTACCAGAGGCTAGGAAGGATTGAGGGGAAATAATGAGAGGTTGGTTAATGGGTAAAAAAAATACATTTATATAGAAGGAGTAAGATCTAGTGTTTGATCGTTCAGTAGGGTGACTATAGTTAACAACAATGTACTATACAGTTCAAAATAACTAGAATTAAAATGTTCCCAACATTAAGAGGATATACATATCTGAAGTGATTAATATCCCAGTTATTTTATCTGATCATTACAAACTATGCCTGGATCAGACTATCACACGTACCCCCCAAATATGTCCAACTATTACATAAGGTCATTGCTATTCTTTCTCTTGTTCTAGGGTAGTCACCTAATAGGTAGGGAGGAAAAGATATGGGCTTTTGAGCCAGGAGTTTTGGAATACAATCTGATTCTGCTACTTACTAGTTGTGACCTTGAACAAAAAGATTCTTCTGCCTGCTGTGTGTCAAGTTTTTCATTTGTAACAAAAAATGTGGATGGTATTTTTTTTTCTGTCTATTCGGGTTGTTTGGAGAAAGAACTACATATTTTTCAAACTACTATGTAGAAGTGATAGACTGTTACTGTTGTTTTCATATTTTTGGTTTTCTTTTATAATTTGGCATCCCCTTGCTCAGCTTGGAGAAAAAATAGGGTGGGTTTTGCTCCTTACGTTATATACCGTTCTTTACTTTATTTTCCTTACTAGGTGACTGCTTTGTCAGCATAAATGCCATGCTATACAAGTATTTTAGAAATGACTGGTGCTGTGCTGAAGTTAAGTAAAAAGCTTGGGTCATAGCAGTTGGGTAATATAAGAGGCAAAATGATAACTTGGGGCATGAATGATTCTGACCTAAACCTTGGTTAGGGCAGGATTATGAGCTTTTATGGTCCTGACTTGTTCTTTAAGGTTTGTAGACCATGTCCTGGAAAAAGCATGAATGGTTGAGTCAGGGAAGTCTGAATTTAAATTCTAGATTCATACGACACATTAGCTGTGGGATGTGAGGTAATTTCGTGAGACTCTATGTTCTTTAGTTACCTCATCTGTAAATGCAAGTAGGTAGTATTCCCTCCTAGTCACTTTCCCACCCTCATTTCAGTCACTCTAGTGCACCAGGCTCATTGCTGCCTTGGGGCCTCTGCCCATGCTCTTCCCTTTGCCCTGGTCATCCTCCCCCTTGATCTTCCATAGCTGATTTTGCTTCATCTTCCAGCACAGTCTAAAATGCTAGTTCTTTAGAGAAGGCTTATCTTCTCTAAACATTCTTTAGAGAATGTTTTTACCACTTCACTTCCCACTCCCCTACCCCCAATATTTTCCATGGATTAACTATTGCTTCCTGTTATTTTCCCTTCTGTAAACTCTGTAGTTTTGTTTTGCTTACCACTGCATTTCAGCACCTATCCAATACCTGCCACATAGTAGGACATTAATAATATTTATTGAAGGGTGAATAAATAGATGAATAAATGAATAAAGTAATTGCCACAAGGATTAAGTGGGGTAACGAATTGAAACATCTCCAAAAAGTGCTTGACACATAATAAATACTCCAGAAAGCCAGTTTCCTTTCCTTACTTTAGTTCAATAAACATTCTTTGGGCAGTAAATATTTGTAGACAGTGTGGGTAGGTGCTAGATTTCCCACGATGACAATGGGAATCCAGAACTTTAATTGACATGAACAAGCTGAAATGGTTAGGAAAGAAAAGGAGGTAACTTATGTTCATCAATTCAATAGTTGTCCTTTGCCTTGATATTTTAAATCAGAATGAATTATTATTATTTATGAGAAAGCCCAAATATAGCTAATGAACTTCTCTGTGTTCAGGTTTGTATTTCACTCTTGACAAAATATGATTTCCTAGTCCTGTGAAAGTAAGACTAAAGGACTTTCTTCAACATTGCCTATAAAACATAATTTTAAAAAATATTATTTTTTTCTTCAAAAAACGTCACTAGTTCTGTTTCACTTGGGATGGTCAATCCTACGGAATCTATGAATGATTCCAAAGGAAATGTTTTTACTAATTTTATATTTATTTCTATTGATTTTTTAAAAAGAAAAGTACAGCCAGACAATTCAAAATTCAATTTGGTATAATCTGCAAGAGAATATATTGAATTTATAGAATAAATGCAAGTTACTTTTTCAAACATGTTTTGAGCAACTGCTACACATCAGGCCCTGTGCTAGAGGGCATGGGAAATTCAAAGATGAGCAAGAAACTGCTCTCACTTACAAGAAACCCACAGTCCATTAAGACATAAAAAGAAGCCCACAGACGTTTACTTTATGAGATAGGGTAAGGGCCAAAGAAGTCTCACGGTGTTGTGGAAGCATGGAGGCTAGAAAGAATGGACTTCCTGTGTAGCTTCTGCATAGTGGAACTGGAAAAATGTCATCCAGGTAACTTTTTCTGGAAAAAATAATTTAATAACAAAGACAACTTGCTTAATAGGCAGATGAGTAAATTGTGAATGTATGTCATCAATTTTCCCCCTGAAGTCACATCTCTCTGTTAGGAAATCTGGATTGTAAGTGACAGAATGCCTAATTCAAAGTAGCGTAAGCAAAAGACAGAATCTATGGCTAATGTAAATGAAAATGCCAATGGAAGATCTTACTCAAACCATGCTCTCAGAAGTGGTTCCTCTCCACTGATTAACTCTGACTGCTGTTGTGTTGGTCTCATTCCCAGGGAGGCTCTTTCTCTGTGATCAGAGGATGGCTACAGGAATTTCAGGTCTTGCATTCCCTGCCTCCAGCCTCAAGTCCATGGCAAAAGCTGAGAGCATCTTCTCTAGAAATCCCAGCAAAGGTTTTATGGCATCTTATGGCTCTGATTGGGTGTTTTAACCATTACTAAATAAATCACTAAGAACTGGGGAATGCAGTATGCTGATTTTCTCTGGCCAAAGGATCTACCTCTAGAGCTGGGAGTGGGTTCAACTCCAACCACACTACATGGGCTGGGAGTAAAATTCATGTGTGCTTTACCAAACGAAGGGTTAAAAAGTTTAGATGGCAGAAAGTGTTCTACATCTAACCAGGCAGAGCAATTGGTGAAGAATGTCTTAGAAGTGGTGATTAGAACAAAATAGTGAGGGAGGACATTATGCCACGTGAAATAAGCCAGGCACAGGAATGAAAATACTGCATGATGTCATTTATACGTGGAATCTAAAATCATAGCAGTAGAGAATAGAATGATGTTTACTAGAGGCTGAGGGGGAAGTGGGAATGGGGAGAATTCGGTCAAGGGATACAAAGTTTCTAATTAGACAGCAGGAATACATTTTTGAGATCTATTGCACAGCATGGAAACTATAGTTAGTAATAACGTAACGTTTATTTCAAAATTTCTAAGGGAATGAATTTAAAATGCTTATGCCACATACAAACACAGATAAATATGGGAGGTGGTAGATATGTTAATTAGCCTGATTTTATCATTCTATAATGTATGTGTAATTAAAATATAACATTGTACTCCATACATTTATATAAATATTATTTTGTCAATTAGAAATTTAGAACAAAAGAGTGATGATTTTTCCAAATTGTTTTTACGTTAAAATGTGACTGGTGTACTCTGCTGCTGTTACTCATCTTTGCTTTTCAAAATAATGCATTTTCTCCAATGTCAATTTATTAGACATTTGCCGAGGGCTCATATGGCTCAGAGCTGTGTTGGAAGTATGTGGTGTAATTATATTGTCTCTACTCTAAAAAATTTGCTGTCCCCTGAAATAAGCAGGAAAGGCAGAATCAGAAATTTCTAATGTTTCTGCTTTTTTTAATGTGTTTTTGGGCAATATGAATGTCATATTGTTAATAAGTTGAAAAAGAGGCTCAATAAACCAATAAAGAAACTGATATTGGATTACATTAGTTGCCTCTGATATATGAGCTCTTCCAATATAATTAAGACAGTATCTATTTTTTAAATCCAGCTGCCAAAGTAATCCTCTTAAAATATGGATACAGTCAGTCATTTGCTTATGTGGTCACTTCCAAATTCCCAAGCATGACTCTGCGTTGTGGTCTTATTCTCCACCACTTCCTGTTCAAACACTTGGAATTTCAGACCTGGTGAAGCTCCGTAGGTCTCATATGTGATTTCACATCATGAGATCAGTGCACTTGCTGTTTCCTTTGTCTTAGTTTCTACATACCTCAGTTGCAGATCAAATGTCACCTCCTCTGTGGAGCCTTCTTTAAGTTTCCCACACAGATGTAGAAATTTCCTTTGTATATTCCATAGCATTGTGTTAAGTTTATGTCTCTGCTGAGCATTTATTCATTGCATTGTAGTGGGTTTTTGTTTTTGTTTTTTTTTTTTGGTCCATCTCCCACACTCTGGGACTACAAGCACCTTGGAAGGAAGTGTCTAATTTATTTATTTTTATTTCTCAGATTAAGTCAGGGCATGACACATAGCTATTGGTTGAGGGTTAAAGGAATGTGAACAAAGATAGCCTGAAGATTGTTGCAACAGAAGAGTTTTTAAATTTATTTCCCAGCAGAAGCATATTTTGTTAATCATTTATCTGGGAAATGTGGTTAAATCAATGTCTAAACACATTTAAAATATGTAGGCTTATTTTCAAGGTGACTCAGCCCATTAAAAAATAAGTGGGGCCATTCATTGGAGTCATTTTAAGCAGCACCAAGATAGAGAGGGAGTGAAAGTAGCAGGACTGGAGAAGATCTGAGTTTCTTCTGTCTCACCTCCACAACTAACATGCTCTGTGACCTTTTTGTTAATTTCCAAACATCTCAGTTTCCTTATTTGAAAAATGGCGCCTAAGAAGGAGTAGCTCATCTGAGATAGATCACTCAGCCCTGCATCATAGATAGAACCAAAGCAACTTTAGAGTTGTAAAGAACTCTAAGGTGATCTCTCCCAGCTTTCTCCTTAGATATAGGAATCTGCTGCTCAGCCCTCCCAGGAAATGATGTCTGACATTTAATTGAGGCCTCCAGGGGCAAGGCACTTATTTCCTCTAATACGCCACACCATTTTATTGGACAGTGCTCATGTTAGAAAGTTCTTTACCCTGAGCTAAGATCTGCTTCCACTCTGTGACTTTACTCATTGATCTTGCTCAGTCCTCTGGAGTCATACAAATAAGTCAATTCCACTTGTGCCCATGACAGCCCTTCAATCATTGTGAGCCAGCTGTCACAGCTCCCCTGGGCCTCATTTCCTTCAGATCGAGCGGTCTAAGCTCCTTCAAGCATCCCTCATGTCGCGGATGCTGATGTCCTCACTATTTCTGACTATTGTTCTTAGAACATGCTCCATTGCCCCTGCGTCAAAGCCCCTCTGAAACACAGCCAGATTCTCAGAAGTGTCTGATGCAGGCAGATCTCAGGGAGCCACAGCTTCCCTTGAGCAGAGCATTGCATGTCTTCCTTCACTGCCCAGTAGCTTCACAATTTTAGATTTCTTCAGCTTCAGAATCCTGTTGGCTCAGGTTGTATTTCTGGTCAGTTGATATTTGAAATATTTCATAGTTAAAAATAACTTTGAAAATTCTCTGTCAATCTAAGTTATCCTTCCTTGCACATCCTTATGCAATTCATTTTTTAACCCTGAATGGAAGTGTCTACATTTATCTGTTGCTCTGATTCCATAAATTCCACAACCCTACTAGGAAACACTTTGCGGAGTTGTGACCACAAGTAATGGCCCTAAGTTGAAGTACTGAATCAGGATCGCCTTTGAAAATCTGTTTACTGGTTCACTCCCCGATCTCATTTACCCGCTTAGATGTGGACTGGCTTGGAAATCTACTTAGGCTCCCTACCGTGGCACCTCCTTTCCCTTCACAATAGTGGACTCTCCACTCTTGTCAACCTTCTTTTATTTGGTACTTACATCAACAGTTAGAACTCTCATAATCAACCTCAATCTTCAAAACTGCTACTGCCCTGGGAGGCCAACTTATTCCTTCTTTATAACAGGGAACTGAGAGTGCATCTATCTATTCCTTTAAATTTTATCTTGTCTTGTTTCATCATATTGGTGAAGATTTCTTAAATTAATTTTAACTCCAATGTCAAATATGGTCACAGTATTTTCCAGCTTTATGTCATGTGAAAATGTGATCTGCTGGTTCTCATGTCTTCATCCAAGCCCTCAGTAAAGATGACAGATGGAACAATGGCAGAGACTTGTGGCCCATTACTAGAGACTTGCTTTAAGACTAGCATCCAGGCATTTATTCTGAACTCTGGACAGTTTAATCAACTGCAGCTATTCCCAAAGTTGTCATTAGAAAGCCCACATTCCTTGATTGAAGTAGTGTCCGTGTCAGCTACTGAGTTAGATCTGTGGATAAGATAGTAAATAAGGCATAATCACTTCCTAAATTTGCTGAAGTTTTGACCTAGAAAACAGATTTTCATATGGTTCAACCTAATTTTGTATGGTGTTACAGGTTCTCTGATAGAAGTGGATACAGCGACTTGAGGAAATACATATTATGGGATCCCAGTCTAGTCTTGGGATAGTGGTAAAGTGGAGTCATCTGGAGAAGCGTTTCAGAAGCAGTAATATCTGTGCTGAGGCCTGAAGGAGGAGCAAGTGTTGGGAGGATGGGGGAAAGGGAAAAGGCAGGAGAAATGAGGTACCATGGGAATGCTGCTGGAGCTCTGAGAAGATGCAGGTGCATTATGATTCTGGAACATGTAGTTGCTCAATATATGCTAATTAAGATGGATTTAACCTTATGACTCCATCAGAAAAAAGAAAGTGAATTAAAAATAATAGATGAATGAGGCTAAAACCCTTTAAGTACCAAAACACCAGAAAAGAAAGCTGTTTCTAGTTCAAGAGAACTCAAGGAAGGAGGCTTTAGAGGAAAAATGTGCTGCTTAGAGTTAAGTAAGGATAGCAAATGACACACTTGATTTCAAATGTGAAATTGCTAAAACAAACCTTATAAGAAAGACTCACATCAAGAATTTTAAAGAGAGAAGCACCTTCTTTGATGTGATCTATCTGATTTGGTATGTCAAACCCAGTGGGGTGAATGCAGTGTGAGATGATATCACTTTTGGTTGGAGAGTCTTGTGCAGAATTCAACTCCTCACCTTCACACCGCAGACCTTTCCATGCTTCTGAATATGTGCACTTTGTCCTGCCATTACATGACTCTATCTACGTCCTAAATTCCCCACAAGAAGTGGTACCATGTTGTGGTGTTGAGTATAAAACTTATCATCAGGGACTCTGGATTTGAGTAGGCCCACTCTACCACATCCTGTGTCATGTGTTGTAGCTATTGGAGAATATTGAGGGTTGTTGTCCCCACAACTGTCACACTACCGCTTTTTTGTTTCAGCTCTTAGACAGATATGCCACCAAACCCGGAATTAGAAAAGAGTGAATTTTCTAGCTCCTTATTTTCTTTATTTTCCCATAAGAATTTGCTAAGTGCTCACTAGAGTCCAGATACTATGCTTGTCCCTGGGACAACAGGATGAATTAAATAGAATCTTACAATAATTTTAATGCTTTGTAAATATAGCCACAGTGGCACATACGAGGTAACAAATGGACAGTATTATTTGCCTGGTCAAAGATGGTGGAAGAGGCACAATTAGAGGCAGGAATCACGTAATGACAGAGTTTCAAATTTTGGTCATGAACTCAAGAGACATAAGCAGCCATGTAACCATGCTCCAAATGCATTTCCCATATTACTTCTGGAATGTGATTTTGCTAAGTGTGCTGTTTCTTAAAAGCATCTCACTCCTGGGCATTGGGACAAATATATGGTTCGCGAATATAATGTGTCTTGAATTATTTCCTATCTTGTCAGCAACAAAAAAGTAATAATTCTATGCTTTTAAAAAATGAGTTTAAGATTATATAGTGGCAGAAAGATTTTTAAAATCCCACCCAGATGAATAGAAACTCCACAATAAAGAGTATATTTAGATAGCAAAACCATTTAGGAGCAAGTTGTTGAATATTAAATGATGCTGAGAAAAGACACATCTGCCTTTGAAGTTTGAAAATATCACTTCATATGTTTTATGGAGTTTAAGCTATTTGAATAAAAATGAAATACCTCTTGGCTGGAAATGACATTGCTGTGGTCCGATATTATTTCCTTAGGACTACAACTGAGAGGGAAAAGGAGGCAATTTGGAAGGCAGTTTTGTTTTGTTTTTGTTTTTGTTTTTTGTCTGTATTTCCTGCTGGGTGAGATGCTGAGAAGTAAACTAGGAGAGAGGACGTGGGGCAAAGTTTTGCTTAAGGGGGAAAAAAAAGCAAAGCTTGGAGTGTGTGACAAGAATTTTCCTCCAGGAGATTAGTAGTTACATTCTTTGTAATCTCTCTCTGTCTTTCTACGTTTTGTAAACTGGGCAAGTCACTCCTCAAGGGCAGGATTTAAATTACACAGTTTTTTAAAGACCAACATTGATTTAGCCTAAGTCTATCTGGTACAGCTTAAAAATGTTGCTCTGCTGGGACTTTAATGATGACACTGCTGAACTATTTTGCAATACTAGGAGATTACATTCTGCATAGATTGGGCATGGTTCTAAACTTTCATTGTTTTTGCCAATTTTTATGCCCCAAAGACTCAAAGTCATTTGTCAAATAGTCTCATATGTCTTACTGCAAAAACTAATCAGAAAACTGTAGTTATTTGGGAATGGTTAAAAAAAAAGAATGTATAACTATTAATGTAATGTCAATAAGTTTTTTTTAGATCTCTCACTGAATATATTTTAGTTTTTTGCTTTGCCTTATAAAAAAGATTTTAACAACAAATCTAAACATTCTCAGAAAAAGGCCTAACAGTTTTTAGAGAGAAAACAAACAAAAATGAGTTAGACCTCAAATTAAAAGGTCAAAAGAAACAGGTTTGGTGAAAACCTGATCCATATTAAGTGAGTTTTCATTTAGAGAAGTAAATTGAGAAATGTTTAAAATGTTTTCTGGGAATTTTTGTTTGTTTCTGAGACAAGGTCTCAGTCTGTGGCCCAGGCTGGAGTACAGTGGCACGATCACAGCTCACTGTAACCTTAACTCCCAGGCTCCAGCAAGGTTCCTGCCTCAACCTCCCAAGTACCTAAAACTACAGGCACATACCACTGTATTTGGCTAATTTTTAAAATTTATTTTTTGTGAGGTAGGGTCTTCCTCTGTTGGCCAGGCTGGTCGCAAACTCCTGCCCTGGATCCATCCTCCCGCTTTGGGCTCGCAAAGTGCTAGGATTACAGATGTGAGCCACTGTGCCCAGCTGTTTTCTAGGAATTTCATTAATTCTTGATGTCTTATCAGCAGTCGATTTGTTTACAGAGTTATGCCCTTGGGTCACTTTTGAAAGGCCTGGAAGCTGTTTGCAGATTGGGTTCAGAGTAAGGAAGACTACTAGAATCGGACCCTGTGTTCCTGCCCATCAGCAGGCACCAAGACTCTGTCCTAACCACGGCTATCAATTAGACTCCCACCTCAGGGGGATTGGGAGTAGAATGGATTTGAGAAGAAAGTTCTAGAAACCCAGCTTCAAATCCCAGTTCTCCACCAAAAACACACAGGTACTCCATCCTAGAGAACTCTGGGAGGTGCCCTTCCTGTCTAATCACTCTTAGCAGTTCCCACAGCCTTCATTTTCTCATCCTCACTCATTCCTTTATAGTTTAAAATCTGGCTGACACTCTCTGAAATCTTTACTGGAAAGCTGGCCAGGCTTTTTTATTCCTCAAAGCAATAGTCCTCACTACGTCCTTGGGCTCCATGTTGTCCATCGTTGGGAGTACCTCTCTTCCCATGCTGGACTCTTCTTAAGGCCTGTAGGAAACCTTGCCATCCTCAACTTCTTCTTCCCTCCCACTTCTCCTTTCTTCCTTTTCCTATCCCCTCAGGCAGGCAGTTACTGGAGCTTTGATTCTCAGCTCTCTTTCTTCTTTCTGGCCTATTCGACATCAATCTTTACTTCCATCATTACATTTATTGGGTATTGATTGTGAACGGTTCTAAAATTTCTGTCTCCAGTCCCAACTCTCCGTTGATTATTTTATATCTCCCCATGGATGTCCCACTGATAGCTCAAGCACAACAGGTCTCAAACTGAATTTATCATCTCTCTTTTCCAAACTAGCTCTTCCTCTTGACTTCCTAGTGTCTACTGATAGCTCATCATGAAACTACATAAACCTTTTGCATTTTTCCTGCTTCTTCCTTCAATAGTTTTCAGTGTCTGTTTCTTCTTTTTTATAAACAGAAATTATTTTAATTATTTATTTATTTATTTTTATACTTTAAGTTCTAGGGTACATGTGCACAACGTGCAGGTTTGTTACATAGGTATACATGTGCCATGTTGGTTTGCTGCACCCATTAACTCATCATTTACATTAGGTATTTCTCCTAATGCTATCATTCCCCTAGCCCCCCAACACCGACAGGCCCCGGGGTGTGATGTTCTCCACCCTGTGTCCAAGTGTTCTCATTGTTCAATTCCCACCTATGAGTGAGAATATGCAGTGTTTGGTTTTCTGTCCTTGTGATCATTTGCTGAGAATGATGGTTTCCAGTTTCATCCATGTCCCTGCAAAGGACGTGAAGTCATCCATTTTTATGGCTGCATAGTATTCCATGGTGTATAAGTGCCACATTTTCTTAATCCAGTCTATCATTGGTGGACATTTGGGTCGGTTCCAAGTCTTTGCTACTGTGAATAGTGCCGCAATAAACATACGTGTGCATGTGTCTTTATAGCAGCATGATGTATAATCCTTTGTGTATGTATCCAGTGATGGGATCGCTGGGTCAAATGATATTTCTAGTCCTAGATCCTTGAGGAATCGCCACACTGTCTTCCACAATGGTTGAACTAGTTTACACTCCACCAACAGTGTAAACGTGTTCCTATTTCTCCACATCCTCTCCAGCATCTGTTGTTTCCTGACTTTTTAATGACTGCCATTCTGAGTGATATGAGATGGTATCTCATTGTGGTTTTGATTTGCATTTCTCTGATGACCAGTGATGATGAGCATTTTTTCATGTGTGTGTTGGCTGCATAAATGTCTTCTTTTGAGAAGTGTCTGTTCATATCATTTACCTACTTTTTGATGGGGTTGTTTTTTTCTTGTAAATTTGTTTGAGTTCTTTGTAGATTCTGGATATTAACCCTTTGTCAGATGAGTAGAATGCAAAAATTTTCTCCCATTCTGTAGGTTGCCTGTTCACTCTGATGGTAGTTTTTATTTTATTTTATTTTATTTTATTTTATTTTATTTTATTTTATTTTATTTTATTTTTTCTGTGCAGAAACTCTTTAGACTGATTAGATCCCATTTGTCAATTTTGGCTTTTGTTGCCATCACTTTTGGTGTTTTAGTCATGAAGTCCTTGCTCATACCTATGTCCTGAATGGTATTGCCTAGGTTTTCTTTTACGGTTTTTATGGTTTTAGGTCTAACATTTAAGTCTTTAATTCATCTTGAATTAATTTTTGTATAAAGTGTAAGGAAGGGATCCAGTTTCAGCTTTCTACATATGGCTAGCCAGTTTTTCCAGCACCATTTAATAAATAGGGAATCCTTTCCCCATTTCTTGTTTTTATCAGGTGTGTCAAAGATTAGATCGTTGTAAATGTGTGGTGTTATTTCTGAGGACTGTGTTCTGTTCTCTCAGTCTACATCTCTGTTTTGGTACCACTACCATGCTGTTTTTTTTACTGTAGCCTCGTAGTATAGTTTGAAGTCAGGTAGTGTGATGTCTCCAGCTTTGTTCTTTTTGCTTAGGATTGTCTTGGCAATGTGGGCTCGGTTTTGGTTCCATATGAACTTTAAAGTAGTTTTTTTCCCAATTCTGTGAAGAAAGTCATTGGTAGCTTGATGGGGTTGGCATTGAATCTATAAATTACCTTGGACAGTATGGCCATTTTCATGATATTGATTCTGCCTATCCATGAGCATGGAATGTTCTTCCATTTGTTTGTGTCCTCTTTTATTTCGTTGAGCAGTGGTTTGTAGTTCTCCTTGAAGAGGTCCTTCACATCCCTTGTAAGTTGGATTCCTAGATATTTTATTCTGTTTGTAGCAATTGTGAATGGGAGTTCACTCATGATTTGGCTCTCTGTTTGTCTGTTATTGGTGTATAGGAATGCTTGTGATTTTTGCACATTGATTTTTTATCCTGAGGCTTTGCTGAAGTTGCTTATCAGCTTAAGGAGATTTTGGACTGAGATGATGGGGTTTTCTAAATATACAATCATGTCATCTGCAAACAGGGACAATTTGGCTTCCTCTTTGTCTATTTGAATACCTTTATTTCTTTCTCTTGCCTGATAGCCCTGGCCATAACTTCCAACACTGTGTTGAAGAGGAGTGGTGAGAGAGGACATCCCTGTCTGGTGCCAGTTTTCAAAGGGAATGCTTCCAGTTTTTGCCCTTTTAGTATGATATTGGCTGTGGGTTTGTCATAAATAGCTCTTGGTATTTTGAGATACATTCCATCAATATCTAGTTTATTAGCATTTTTAGCATGAAGGGCTGTTGAATTTTGTCAAACGCCTTTTCTGTATCTATTGAGATAATCACGTGGCTTTTGTTGTTGGTTCTGTTTATGTGATGGGTTACTTTTATTTATTTGCATATGTTGAACCAGCCTTGCATCCCAGGGATGAAGCCGACTTGATCGTGGTGGACAAGCTTTTTGATGTGCTGCTGGATTCAGTTTGCCAGTATTTTCTTGAGGATTTTTGCATCAATGTTCATCAGTGATATTGGTCTGAAATTCTCTTTTTTTGTTGTGTCTCTGCCAGGCTTTGGTATCAGGATGATGCTGGCCTCATAAAATGAATTAAGAAGGATTCCCTCTTTTTCTATTGTTTGGAATAGTTTCAGAAGGAATGCTACCAACTCCTCTTTGTACCTCTGGTAGAATTCAGCTGGAATTCGTCTGGTCCTTTTTGGTAGGCTATTAATTATGGCCTCAATTTCAGAGCCTGTTATTGGTCTATTCAGAGATTCAAATTCTTCATGACTTAGTCTTGGGAGGGTGTATGTGTCTAGGAATTTATCCATTTCTTCTAGATTTTCTAGTTTATTTGTGTAGAGGTGTTTATAGTATTCTCTGATGGTAGTTTGTATTTCTGTGGGATCAGTGGTGATATCCCCTTTTTCATTTTTTTTTGCGTCTATTTGATTCTTCTCTGTTTTCTTCATTAGCCTTGCTAGTGATCTATCAATTTTGTTGATATTTTCAAAAAAACAGCTCCTGGATTCATTGATCTTTTGAAGGGTTTTTTTGTGTGTGTCTCTATCTCCTTCAGTTCTGCTCTGATCTTAGTTATGTCTTGCCTTCTGCTAGCTTTTGAATTTGTTTGCTTTTGCTTCTCTAGTTCTTTTAATTGTGAGGTTAGAGTGTCGATTTTAGATCTTTCCTGCTTTCTGTTTTGGGCATTTAGTGCTATAAATTTCCCTCTACACACTGCTTTAAATGTGTCCCAGAGATTCTGTTGTGTCTTTGCTCTCATTGGTTTCAAAGAACATCTTTATTTCTGACCTCATTTTGTTATTTACCGAGTAGTCATTCAGGAGCAGGTTGTTCCGTTTCCATGTAGTTGTGTGGTTTTGAATGAGTTTCTTAATCCTGAGTTCTAATTTGATTCCACTGTGGTCTGAGATACAGTTTGTTGTGATTTCTGTTCTTTTACATTTGCTGAGGAGTGTTTTGCTTCCAACTATGTGGTCAGTTTTGGAGTAAGTGCGATGTGGTGCTGAGAAGAATGTATATTCTGTTGATATGGGGTAAAGAATTCTGTAGATGTCTATTAGGTCTGCTTGGTTCAGAGCTTACTTCAAGACCTGGATATCCTAGTTAACCTTCTGTCTCATTGATCTGTCTAATATTGACAGTGGGGTGTTAAAGTCTGTCATTATTATTGTGTGGGAGTCTAAGTCTCTTTGTAGGTCTCTAAGGAGACCTACAAATCAAAAAAATAAATGCTTTATGAATCTGGCTGCTCCTGATTTGGGTGCATATATATTTAGGATAGTTAGCTCTTCTTGTTGAATTGATCCCTTTACCATTATATAATGGCCTTCTTTGTATCTTTCAATCTTTTTTGGTTTAAAGTCTGTTTTATCAGAGACTAGGATTGCAACCACTGCTTTCTTTTGCTTTCCATTTGCTTGGTAGATATTTCTCCATCCCTTTATTTTGGGCCTATGTGTGTCTCTGCACATGAGATGGGTCTCCTGAATACAGCACACTGATGGGTCTTGACTCTTTATCCAATTTGCCAATCTGTGTCTTTTAATTGGGGCATTTAGCCCATTTACATTTAAGATTAATATTGTTATGTGTGAATTTGATCCTGTCATTACGATGTTATTTTGCCCATTAGTTGATGCAGTTTCTTCCTAGCATCGATGGTCTTTACAATGTGGCATATTTTTGCAGTGGCTGGTACTGGTTGTTCCTTTCCAAGTTTAGTGTTTCCTTCAGGAGCTCTTGTAAGGCAGGCCTCGTGGTGACAAAATCTCTCAGCATTTGCTTGTCTGTAAAGGATTTTACATCTCCTCCACTTATGAAACTTAGTTTGGCTGGATATGAAATTCTGGGTTGAAAATTCTTTTCTTTAAGAATGTTGAATATTGGCCCCCACTGTCTTCTGGCTTGTAGGGTTTCTGCTGAGAGATCCACCGTTAGTCTGATGGGCTTCCCTTTCTGGATAATTTGACCTTTCTCTCTGGCTGCCCTTAACATTTTTTTCTTTATTTCAACCTTGGTGAACCTGACAATTATGTGTCTTGGGGTTGCTCTTCTTGAGGAGTATCTATGTGGTGTTCTTTGTATTTCCTGAATTTGAATGTTGGCCTGCCTTGCTGGGTTGGGGATGTTCTCCTGGATAATAACCTGAAGAGTGTTTTCCAACTTGATTCCATTCTCCCTGTCACTTTCAGGTACACCAATCAAATGTAGATTTGGTCATATCACATAGTCCCATGTTTCTTGGAGGCTTTGTTCATTTCTTTTTACTATTTTTCCTCTAAAC
The DNA here is from genome assembly GCF_003255815.1 of Theropithecus gelada. NCBI lineage: Eukaryota > Metazoa > Chordata > Mammalia > Primates > Cercopithecidae > Theropithecus > Theropithecus gelada. Next base: position 38,431,802 of record NC_037681.1, read on the forward strand.
TTCTCTTCTTGCTTTATTTCATTAATTTGATCTTCAATCACTGATACCCCTTCTTCCACTTGATTGAATCACCTATTGAAGCTTGTGCATGTGTCATGTAGTTCTCATGTCATCGTTTTCAGCTCCATCAGGTCATTTAAGGTCTGCTCTACACTTTTTATTCTAGTTAGCCATTCATTTAATCTTTTTTCAAGGTTTTTAGCTACCTTGCGATGGGTTCGAACATCCTCCTTTAGCTCAGAGAAGTTTGTTATCACTGACCTTCTGAAGCCTACTTCTGTCAACTTGTCAAAGTCATTCTCCATCCAGCTTTATTCCATTGCTCCATTGCTGGTAAGGAACTGCAATCCTTTGGAGGAGAAGAGGTACTCTGGTTTTTAGAATTTTCAACTTTTCTGCCCTGATTTCTCCCCATTGTTGTGGTTTTATCTACCTTTAGTCTTTGATGTTGGTGACCTACATATGGGGTTTGGGTATGGATGTCCTTTTTGTTGATGTTGATGCTATTCCTTTCTATTGGTTAGTTTTCCTTCTAACAGTTTGGTCCCTCAGCTGTAGGTCTGTTGGAGTTTGCTGGAGGTCCTTTCCAGATGCTGTTTGTCTGGGTATCACCAGCAGAGGCTGCAGAAAAGCAAATATTGCAGAACAGCAAATTTTGGGGCCTGATCCTTCCTCTGGAAGCTTTGTCCAGAAAATACATATCATATGTATTTTCACATACATATGATATATAAATGTGTACATGATATACATTACATATATTTATCACACTGTATCAGGATTTGAAAATATACACAGATATTCAAAACCCTTCTTCCATGTTTAACTAAAGGCTATACTGTAAGTTGTAATGTTTTTGAATTATATTTAAAGACTAAAGGGCATCCAAAGATGCTAGATATTTTTCTAAACTATATCCTTAACACGAAGTTAAAATGTCACTATGCCTTCCTAACATATTTAAACAATTATTTATTTTTTCACTCTTATTTATTATTATTTATTTTGATATAATTTCAGGCTTACAGAAAAGTTATAGAAGTAATACAAAGAATTTCTGGATAATGAGGCTTCAATCCATATTCCTAAAATGTTATCATTCATGGTTTCTCCCTCTTTTCTTTCTTCATATTCACACTCTATATTTTCTGGTGCATTTAAGAATAAATTGCAGACATATGCATTTTTATGCCTAAATACTTCAATGTGTTTTCTAAAAAGCAAATAATTATTTTATACAAACATAGTATGGTAATCAAAATCATCTCCTTTAATTTGTTTAAAGTTTGTATTTTCATTATGCACATGATGTCTTATTTCATGCACATGATGAAAATATAATAGCATGAAAGTTCTTGGAATGAAAACAATAGTTCTCTCCACTCCAGTTCTACTTACTAGAACTGGGAAACACTAATTATTTCTATTTTTAATCTTTAAAGTAATTTTGACCCTAATCCTAAATAACACATGTACTTATACCACTATTTCTTGGATGCGTCATTTATCTAATAAACATTTGTGGACCTATTTGTATGTGCCTGGCCTTGGTCTTATAATTGATATCTTTTTCCCTTGCTAGGAAAGATTAGGATACTCAGTGAATGTGTATTTTTGTTTCTCCTTTCCTCCCCAACTTTTGATAGTTTTTTTATTTACTTGATTATATTTGTATCTTTATATAATATACCTAAATAAAAACAGAAAGAATGTACTAATATTTTTACCTAAATGTCGTTCAGTGCAGACCTCCATAATGTACTGGAGTTATATTTCCTTCTCTATGGCCTGTTTGTTATTTAAAGGGGAACAGTTCTAACATTTAGGTCAAATAGTTTTTCTTTTATTATAATCTAGTAATTTCAGTTTGTTTCATGTTTGAACAATGGCTTTTTCAATATAATTTCCTATTGCCTTTTTTTCTTAAGAGAAAAAACATGCTTGCTTCACCATTTTATTAAAATAATGTATGTCTTTAATAATTTCACCTGTTACTTAGAAAGTGTCTACTTTTTGAAAAGATGGATTTGTGGAGCTCACTGACTTCCTGTTTTAACTTAAACTGATCATTTTCTAGTCCTGTAGCAAAACTGTCATATGGAGCTATTTTTAATCTACACATGGCTGACACATTTCAAGTATCTCATATCTGTCTCTTTCTTTGAACTTAGTACTATTATATTAGAAAATCCACTCATGCAACTTCAGAAAGGGTATCTTGAAAATAAGTTTACTGATATCTTGATATTTTCATGTAAAAATGACCTCCTTGACCCTTGCACTTGGAGTGAAAGAACACTAGCTTTCAAGCCATTTTGTCTTATGGCCCTTGGTATTTGTGATAAGACATTTAGTGAAAATCATTCAAATAAATTATATATTTTTATATAATTTGTTTTTCTGGAAACATTTATGAGTTTCTGATTATGACTGGTACTTCAAAATTTAACAAAGGTGTTTTAGGTGTGGATCTCTGAAAAATACAACCGACTTTGTCTTGGTTGTGCCTTTTAGTCTGAAGACATGTGTCTCTCTTTTCCCCTCTTTCACTCCAGTGATAATTTTCTCCATTCTGTTTTCTGTGTTCTTTTTCAAACTTTTATTGATCAGATTTTGGATCTCTATGGTTAAGTTGAAATTAGTTTCTTAGAATCCCTTCCCTTGTGGATTCTGGGTTAGATTTGGCCAAATGAGGAGTTACTTGAGACTTGGAAGGCTGACATAAAGCACTAGCATTGCCCTCTGAGGTCTGTTGTTCTTAGCTGTGGTGACAGACTGACTCTCTGTCTGTGGGTTCCAGCTTGTTCTTGCTTTCTTCTGCTATGCCCCCAGCTCTTTATCCTGATTGTTGACTCTGTCACCTACAGTGTCCCCAAGCCCACACCCAGACACATGGCAGCAGACTCCCTAGTAGTGCAGCCAAAGAGCAAAGTGGAGGCCCAGTTATCCAGACACCTCTCCAAGGTGCTTTCTTGTTTTAATGGCTGAGCATGGTTAGCTTCTCTGCTTCCCTAATTAAAAGGTATAATTACAACCTCATAAATTAATATTCTGTATATCTCAATGTTTTCTTAAATTTTTAATTTTTTTCTGCCCTATTATCTGGAGTTTTCTTGACTTTATTTTGAAATTCCTAGAATTATTTCTTATTCTCTATTGCAATTTTATACCATCCTGTACTATCTTCTAGAATTTCTTTGAGAATACTAGCAAAGCAGCTTTTCTTTTTAATTTTATGAACTATCTTTACTTTTATGGAATCAGTTATTCTCTTTGTTTATCTTGATCTTCTTCATGCTGGTAGTGTCTTTCCAATGACTGGAGATCTGAAGTAATAGTCTCATAAGGTAGTTAGTTTTCTCCATTTTATTGGCAGATTAGTTTTCTCTTCAGATACCTTTGCTCCTACAGGAATATTCACTTACTTTTATTCCGGGGGCCCTCAGGAAGATTGAGACACAAATGCATGTGCTCAGATGCCATCGGGGACAGGAACTCTTCATCACTTCTTTGTCATGTGACTCTGTCCTGTGTTTTCTTTTCCATCTTCTCCCCAACATGATAATTGAGTTCATCTATCATACTTGGTTTTTGCCTCCATCTTTCCTTTTTAAATTATATCCTAAACTTTTATTGAAAGACATCTTCTTATAGTGTCACTTCAGTCATGAAAACTTTCTCAAAAATATTCCATGGTTGCCAATTGCTTTCAAAGTTAATGTCGAACTTTTTAAGCATTCAGGGCCCTTGGAGGTTTGCTCTAAAACTGCCTTCCCGTGATTATCTCCCTCATTTATTTTCACACTTTGGGAAACTGAGTGGGTCACCCTTCCGTGATGATGGTAGTTCCTACCACTAAACCTTTATTCATGCCTTGATTTTTCTTCGTTTATTAGGATCTCTTCCACATACCTACTTATCAAAACTTGATCCTTTTTAGACATCTGTTCCAATATCACTTTCCTGTCACTTTCTGGCTATTCTCTTCATTTTAAGCTGCTATCATGCTTTTTTTGAGAGCATTTTGCTGCAGAAATAATATCCTGTCTGATATAATAACTATTTAGTGTTCTTTATTCTCCCATGTTAGAAAGAAATTTCCTTTAAGGCAAGGACCCTATTTTAACTTCTATTTTGTCTCCAAAACACCATGCATGGGATATAGCAGGTATTCAGTGAATATGCATTTACTTAGATAAAACTTTGCATTTTTAAGTATCTCTACATTTCAGTTTCCGGAAAAATGAGCGTAATTATTGCCCTGTGTTACTGGGACCTCCTTTTTAGAAGAAAAAGCTTTAAGGCCATAAGAAAATTTGTGTAAAGGCCTCTGTCATATTATAGAGTCATTTATTTGGATTCCCAGGAAGCAGTAATGTGTATCATTCTGTCTTGTGTAAGACCTTTTCTGCATACTTATATGTCTTAATCAGTTTTCTGTTGCTTATAACAGAATACCTGAACCTGGGTAATTTATAAAGAAAACACATTTATTTCTTATTGTTCTGAAGGCTGAGAAGTCCAAGGTTGAAGGGCCATCTGGTAAGTACCTTCTTACTTGTAGGGGACTCTCTATAGAGTCCTGAGGTGGTGCAGGTTATCACATGGTGAGGGGTCTAAGCATGTAATGTGCTAGCTCAGGTCTTTCTTTTTTTTTCTTATAGAGTCACCAGTTCCACTTTCATGATAACCCAATAATATATTAACCCATTAATCTGTTAATTCATAAGTAGATTAATTTTTTCATGAGGGCAGAGCCCTTAAAGGCCCACTTCTCAATACTGCCATCTTGAGGATTAAATTTCAACATGAACTTTGGAAGCGACATTCAAATCATGGCAATATAAAACTTGCATTGGAATAATTTATTTGACAATATTCCCTGACAAGGAATTCTGCTTTACGTCCTTCGTGATTTCCCATAAATCTCTCAGGTCTCACTTTATTTCCAAAAGAGAAAGCCACTGGTCTCTGGAAAAAGTGTCTGACGCATTTGCTTTGTAGAGTGTTTTTGCTAGAAACCATAGTCTTACAAGAAGTGAGCAGTACTCACTGTGTTCTTAACTTTGGTGTCAAATGAGGATTCTTTCAATCAAGGTCATAAAATTAAATAAGCACTTTCTTGGCAAAATGGCAAATATGCTATTCCTCCAAATGACTATAGCAATAAGACATTGTTAACATTTTCTTACTTTGAACTTTCCATCCTGAGTCTTCACATTGATTAATTCACTCATTCATTCATGGAAAAATATCTCCTATACATGTATCAGGCGTAATTGTTAGAATGATGACTAAGGCACAGACCTAACCCTCAGGGAGCACACTGCCTATGGGGAGGACAGCCAATTAAGATGCAATCAAAGGAACATAGGACCAATGCTACACTACCAGGAAACAGGCGAGGACAAAGGAGACTAAACTCAGCCAGAGAGTCTTGAAGAAGTGATACCTACTCCACATTATCACTAAAATAGGAATTTTGATTGAAACTCTAGGGGTTGTCCTCAGAATTATAGTTACCTTCTTATCTATAATGAGCATTTGTGACTACTTTTGTAATATATATTCATTCCTATGTGGAAAAAGGTTAAGTTTGTGTATTTTGCAGGGGATGATAATTTGGACTCCTACCATGTAATCTCAGTCTGTTCTTGGGAAATATTATAGATAAGTAGTTCTCAAAATGTATTAGAATCACTTAGGGGCTTAAAATGTCTGGACTCTACCCACCCCTAGAAAGCCTGATTAATTTGTCGAAGGCAGAGATGGTGTTTTTAAGAAGCTTCTCCACATAATTGTAATGTGCAGAATTTGCGATAGGATTCTGCCTCCAGGTAGAATTTTAAAATGGTCCTGCTGAAATGGACCTTAGAAATCACCCCGTGCAGGCCGGGCACAGTGGCTCACGCCTGTAATCCCAGCACTTTGGGGGGCTGAGGCGGGCGGATCACGAGATCAGGAGATGGAGACCATCCTGGCTAACACGGTGAAACCCCGTCTCTATTGAAAATACAAAAAACTAGCTGGGCGTGGTGGTGGGTGCCTGTACTCCCAGCTACTTGGGAGGCTGAGACAGGAGAATGGCGTGGACCCGGGAGGTGGAGGCTGCAGTGAGCCGAGATGGCGCCACTGCACTCCAGCCTGGGAGACAGAGCGGGATTCCGACTCAAAAAAAAAAAAAAAAAAAAAAATATATATATATATATATATATCACCCAGGACAACTTCTGTTTCCCATGTTAGAGAACTGGGTTGTGGTTCGTATTCCTTGGAAGGTATTTGTTACGGGTTGAAGTGGATCCTCCTAAAATTGATGATGTTGAAGTCCTAACCCCCAGCACCTCGGGATGTGACCTTATTTGGAAACAGGCTTGTATTAGTTCGTTCTCACAATGCTGTGAAGAAATATCTGAGACTGGATAATTTAAAAAGAAGAGATTTAATTGGCTCGTGGGTCCACAGATTTGTACAGGCAGCACCGTGACTTCTGCTTCTAAGGAGGCCCCATCAAGCTTCCCGTCATGGTGGAAAGCAAAGGGGGAACAGATGTCTCATATGGTGAAAGCAGGAGCAAAAGAAAGAGTGAAGGAAGAGGTGCCACACATATAAACAACCAGATCTCATGAGAACTCATTCACCATCTTGTGAACAGCATCAAGAGGATGGTGCTAAACCATTTCATGAGAAATCCATCTCCATGATACAATCACCTTCCCCAGGCCCCACATCCAACACTGGGGATTACAACGCAATATGAGATTTGTGCGAGGACACAGATCCGAACCATATCAAGGTTCATTGCAGATATAATTAGTTAAGGAGGTGGACTCTTAATCCAATATGACTGGTGTTCTTATTAAAGAGGGAAGGTTGGACTCAGACATGCACACAGGGGAACGTCATGTGAAGATTAGAATTCTACTGCCACAAAGCCAAGGAACTACCAAAAGGTTGGAGAGAGGCTTGGCAGAGATCCTTCCCCACCACCTTCAGAGGTGGCACAGCACTGCCAACACCCTGATTTTGGACTTCTGGTCTCCAGAACTGTTAGACATTGAGTCTGTCTTGTTTAAGTCATTCAATTTGTGGCAGTCTGTTAAGGCAGCCCCAGCAAATTCATATAGTATTTTTAACATGAACTTAGCCCTACCCTGGTCACCATGGCTATTCTCATTCCTAATGTGGTTGATGGGTTGCTCACCTCCCATTTTCCACTCCATGATAGCCAGTGAAGGCAGGTCACAGGTCCCTGCTTATCTGAGGGAGGAGGGTGCGAGTGTATGTGGCCTGGGCAGCTGGGTGACTCTGCCATGGCCAAGGCCTTCTCTTAACACAGTCTGACTTGCCACTGCTGCAGCCAGGGACGGAGTGCTCTGCCCCCATGGAGAATTTAGAAGTGCATTTTGCTATCATTTGTAAAGCACGTCTCAGAAAAAAGATTGCCAGTTAATATGAAATCTGTTTATATAGAATTAATATCTTTATGATTGTGTGCATGTGTATGTGTGTCTATGTATACATACCTGTTTATGGGCATGAGAAGACCCACATAGACACCTCTGATTTTCCTCTAAGGTGAGAGCACTGCTAGCTCTAGGGAGGATTCTGAGTAGCCAGGGCTGCAGGCTCTTCCTGACCTGGTAAAGGCCTTTCTTCGTGTTTCTTGGACTTTCTGTTCTCTCTTCTCAACATTTTGATCCTCAACCTTCCTTCTTTTAATTTTCCTATTGCCTTAAATACTCCTAGTACCTCCGAGCCTAGGAGGCAGATAGTATATAATCATTTTTTCCCTAGATCCAGAAAACTGGGTCCCAAAGGGAGAGTGGTCTTCCTATGGCCACACATTGACTGAGTGGGGAAGCTGAGTGGAGCCTTGGCCTTGTGACTCTCCCATCTGCTGCTTTTGCACCCACAGCAGTTCATATGTTGCATTTACTAAGCTGCAGGGTCCTGAACAAGTCTTTTAATGACCCCGAGTCTTGTGTCCTCATTTACAAATGAGGATCATGTTATTTAGGTGGCAGGATTGAAGATTGCAAGGATTTCTGTTTCAGAGTTGCTTCACTTAAGAAAAAGGCCTCCAGTTCCATCCATGCTGCTGCAAAAGAATATGATTTCATTCTTTTTTTTTTATTGCTGGGTAGGATTCCATTGTTTATATGTACCAGATTTTCTTTATCCATTCATCTGTTGATTCTATATCTTTGCTATTGTGAATAGTGCTGCAATAAACTTGTGAGTGCAGGTATCTTTTTGATATGTTAAGAAATACATGGTAAGCCCTAATTTCATCCCTTGCATCCAGAAGACCCTCAGCAGCTAGTTGAGCTTGAGCATTGTGAGGACAGATAAGGATGATGTTCTGGAAGATACAGAGTTTATGCAACTTAATACAAATGGTTTGTTCCTCACTGTAGTCTCTATGTTGAAGTGTGTGCCTATCAGTTTCCAGAATTATGAATAGCTTGAGTTGCATCAGCAGAAAGGCGGAAAAAAAGAACAACAAAGCAAAAACACAACACATTTCTAGTCAGCCAATCTACCTATTCAAGCTGGTTGGTTTTTCATTTAAAATTTGTTTTGTAAAAACCTCATAAGAATGGAAGCAGAGATCTCTTCTCTCCCTCTTTCAAATACTTCTGGGACTAGAAGATCAGAGGAGGAAGGAGAAGAAAGGAAAAGAGAGAAGAAGGCTAACACAGAAGTCAGTCTATGATCTGGGAAAGAAGGATGTCACCTCAGGCCCTGTGACAGGAACAACTGGAATATAGAAGGGGCCAGGCTGGCAATGTATTGCGTCCTGTTGAGAATGAGAGCAGAGGGGCAGGGCATCGCCATCTTCTGAGGGGTTATAGTGACAAGGTGTCAAGTTTGCTGGGTCCTAGGGGTCATCTTGAACAACCTCTTTCTTCAACAGAAATCAGAGGCCAGCAAGGAAAATGAGAGAGACAGTGTTTATTGTCTACAAGCCCTGGAATAGGTCCTTATGACACATTGTCTAATATTGTTTGCTGTGACAAGGCTTCATTAACCCTGTTTTCAAGGCAGAAAACCAGGCATGAGAGCACAGATTGGAAGGGGCTGCACCTGCCTTCCCACTCAAGCCTGCCCAGTGAATGGAATGTTCTTTACCATGGGAAGCCATGAGTGTGAAGTTTCCCCTTTATGGACACTGTGAAAGTAAGAGTAACATTCACAACTACTTGTCACTTAATGGAGAGGAGATTTCTTATTTTAACAGACAGATATTTGTTACCAAATGTAGTTGGTTAATGGCCTCCAGCAATATCCAAGTCCTAGTTCCTGCAGCTTATGAATGCTATCTTTTTAGCAAAAGGGACTTTGTAGATGTGATCAAGTTAAGGATCTTGAGATGGGGAGATTATCCTGGATTATCCAGGTTGGCCTAAATAGAATCACTTGTCCTTGTAAAAGGGAGGCAGAGAGAAGTTTGACTACAGGTGTGTATTAGTCATGGTTCTCTAAAGGGGCAGAACTAATTAGATAGATGAAAATATGAAGGGGAGTTTATTAGGAGAACTGACTCACAGGATCACAAGGTGTAGTCCCATAGTAAGCCATGTGCAAGCTGATGAGCCAGGAAGCCAGTCTGAGTCCCAAAACTGCAAAAGCTGAGAAGCTGGCAGTGCAGCCTTTAGTCTGTGGCTGAAGGCCCGAGAGCCCCTGGCAAATGACTGGTGTAAAGTCCAAGAGTCTAAAAGCTGAAGAACTTGAAGTCTGATGTTTGAGGGCAGGAAGCACAGGAGAAAGATGGAGGCCAGAAGACTCAGCCAGTCTAGTCTTTCCACGTTATTCTGCCTGCTTTTATTCTAGCCATGCTGGCAGGTGATTAGATGGTGCCCACCCAGATTGAGGGTGGGTCTGTCTTTCCCGGTCCACTGACTCAAATATTAATCTCCTTTGGCAACACCCTCACAGACACACCCAAGAACAATACTTTGCATCCTTCAATCAAGTTGACACTCAATATTAACAATCACAAGATGTAAAATGCTGTATGCAGACTGAAGTCAGATGCTATACCGCTGGCTTAGAAGATGGAGGGAGGAGCCGCAGGCCAGTTATGCAAGAAATGCAGCTCTAGAAGCTGAGAAAGGCAAACAAATGATTTGCCCTTGGAGCCTCCAGAGGGAGCAGGGCCCTGCAGGTGCCTCGATTTCATGCCTCTGAAACTGACATGAGACTTTTGATCCCCAGAACATTGTGCTGTTTTAACCACCAAGTTTGTGGTAATTTGTTACAGCAGCTGTAGGGAATGAATGCACCAGGGACAACTATTCCTATCAGTGAAGATGGGGTTTAGGGGTGTGATGGCCTTGGTGACAGCAGAGTCCAACTGAGTATGCCCATTTCTTGTCACAAGCACAGTCAAGAATGTTGAACGATGCGGCATCTGGGCCAGTTGTAGAGTATCTGCAGAAGAGAAAACTGCCACTGAAGGATGAAGATCTCTGACCATGATTTTAACCGGTTAATCTGAGTATCGGGTACAGCTGTCCATCTGATTGATAGAAGATGTGTAGGGGCAGGGACATTCCCTGATGTTTGGATTTGGGGAGCAGAGGAACTGTGGGCAAGCCTGCCATTTGCAAAGCTGATTGACATCACACACAGGCATGTGGGGAAAAAGGAGTTAAGATGAAAAGCACCATCTGATAAGAGAGGAGCGTAAGAGACAATACCTCCCTGAAAAAACCTGCCCATTATCTTTTTCCTTCTTACAAAGATTAACAAATAGGATAAAGGGCAGGAAACAGGTGCCACCCCATGCGTTCTGACCAGCAGTGTGAAGTGCAGGAGCATGTGAGGTGCTGGAAACATACCCGCTATGTTACTATGATGGCAGAGGTAGGATTTGAACCCTGGGTTACCTAATTCCAAACTTTTTGACTTCTCTGCCATTCCGCATGGCTTCATACAGAAAGGGACATACACAGAGTTAGAGCTAGAACACAAGTTCCTCACATCTGATCCAGGGTCCTTTCCACCTTATCGTACCACTTTCTTTCGTAAAAAGAAATATTCTTAGCACGATGTTCTATCTACTTACCTGTGTCCAATATATTATTTTGTTCAGTCTAACAGAGATGCTCTTTCCTTGTTTCCATCAGGCAAAGAATTAAGTGTATTAAAGAGAAAAAAGTTGAAACTTTGCACAGAGGGTGTAGAATTTTTAAGAGTCCTGAGGGAGAACATGACGATGTAATTTATTGAGTGTTCTTTTGTGCAGTGTGCTTTACATCCATCATCTTTACAAAACTTTGAGGTTAGGTTTTATTTTCTTCAATTTGCCAGTGAGGAAAACTGGGGTTTAGAGGGGTTAGGAAATTGTCCAAAGCCACCGAACCAGGTTAGTGGTTCTCAGCCTTTACCTAGCACCAGAATCCCCTGCTGGGCTTGTTAAAACACAGATAGATTGTGATTTTGCATGTCTAGGGTGGGGCCAAGCACTTGCACTTCTAGCAACTGCCCAGGTAATACTGATGCTGCGTGTCTGGGCACCACACTTTTGGAACTCTTGGGTTCGAATGTTTTAAGAAGGATATGAAATCAGAGCAGTTTGAACCTAGTTTAGGCTGTCTCAGTCTTCCCTTTCTGGAACTGACTTCAGGTTCTCCAGTGAGAGCTAAGAGCCTTGGGGCCTTGTTAGTCTCTGACAGAGCTGTATGTAAATTCCATTAGCTGCTGGAGAAGGTTGCCCGGACTGTCCCACTGTGGCCAAGAGAACAGAATACTGGTGGCTGTGAGTCAACAGAGGGTGGGTGCTGATTGGATTCTAGCTGAGCACAGGGCCCGGAGTGGCAGTTCTTCTGTTCCTTAACTCCCCTTTAATTTACTGGAAATAAAAAAGGTTTCTGTTCATTTTAAAATCTACATTATTTTAAATCTATTGCTCAGTATAGTACTACAAAATGCCAGAACCTCTGGGAGATCACATTATTTCTAGGAATCACTAGTTCTAAACAGTTTAAAAGTTTTGCTTTCCTGGAGATAATTCCAATTATGGCTGATTTTAGCATCTCTGTATACTGAAAGAATGGGTGTGGTTTGGGTTCATATCTGATTTAACTTATTTTTCTTTTATTTCTAGCTCTATTATCAACATGATACATGCTCATTGTCAAAAATTTGGAAAATACAGAAATTGTGAATGAAAAACTTATTAATAATTCCAATATACAGGGCAACTCCCACATACTTTTTCTGATTTTCTTTATTCTAGTTTTGTGACCTTTTATTTTTAAAATGTCTATATATATACATGTACTTTTATACATAACAAAAATATGTCAAGAGTATGCTATCATTCATACATTTTTTGGGAATGCAGGGTTCTTTGTTAATTTTGCTCACCTCTCATTTCCTTCTCTTTTCACCATCACTGCCTCCTCTCTTCACATCACCTTTTCCCTAGGTAACAGTATGCATCCTGTGTTTTTTTCAGGCTCATATAAGTATCTACTAACTAGGTTTGAGTCCTTTCTTATGCATCTCTTCAGTATTCATTACATGCATATATTATGGTTTGCTGACTATTCCCCTCATATAGAAGTTCTAGTTTGTTTCAGTTTTCATTGCTATTTTGATGAACACTTTGCACATAAATCTTTGTCTGAATATTTCTTTAAGAGAGACTCCCTGAAATAAAACTCCCGAACATTTGTAAGGCTCTTTATGGACATATTACTTTCTGGAAAGGTTTTAAAAACTTGCTGTCCCACCAGCAGGAGTGAGAGGACTAGTGCTTTTGGAAGTGAGATCCTAGATTCCTTGGACTGAGATGTTTGAAAAGTTGTTCTTGTGGCAGGGCTCCAGGCCATCATTGTCTTCTGAGCCAGGCTTTTAGTGACATGACAACTTCAATTCCACACCCTCAACAGTCCTGGGACCATGTTTGATATTTTTAATGGATCTAGACACTCCCCACCTCTGTATTTTTTTCTACTTGCTTTCTGATTTATATATCATGTCAACTACATTTCTTAAACATATTTTGAATCCAGCCCTACTATCACGACAAACCAATCTTTCTGGACTTCTATTTTGTCCTCTGCATTCTGACCAGCCAATGCATATGTAAATCAGAAGCCCTTACCTTCAGGTGATTAGCAATTGAGTTTTCTTGAAGATGTACGCATGTAAAGGTATAAAGGAATAACTTGCTTCCCAAGGATCCAAATACATCTTGCAGAGAATTGGTGCTCTGGCCGTTCAGAGCAGGTCAACTCACGGTCTGCCGTCAACAATGAGGACTTCACTGCCTAAGAGAAATTTGAACTGGGCCTTGTAGGAAGGATATGATATAGGATTTGGAGCTGTGAACTGAAGAGGGGAGTCAGCATGTCCTAGACTGGAGTACTGCTGTGAGAAAACAGCTAGAGATATGATTTGAAAAGGTGTTAGAGACTATTCAAAGTAAAAGCTGGATGCTGACACGGAGTAAGAGAAAAGAAAACTGGCCATCCTACAAGTCCAATACAGGTCAAAGCTGTGAACTTGAGATGGCTCAATTCTCTGCTCCACACTGCAAGAGCATAGATGGTGGCTGGTTGTTTTGCAGGGGGCAAGTACGGTAACTATGGAAGAAGAACAATGGGGTGAGAGCTTTGAGGTCCTGGTGCAGAAGTGTTTGCAGTGACATGTCGTAGGTCCTACGATAAACAGGGAAACAGTGGAGCGGATTAGCGTGGCCTGATGATTTAGAGAAAAAGGAAGACATCTAGGACAGTACTGCCCAATACAAACTTAATGTAAATCACAAATGCAAGCCACCATGCAGCTATTTAAAAATTTTCTACAACACATTATAAGAGAGTTTATATTAATTTTAATCATAAACTTTACTTGGCTAACATATCAACAATATAGTTTAAACAATTGATATAAAATTTGTGAATCAGATATTTTCTCTTTTTTTCATACTAAGCCTTAGAAATCTGGTGTGTATTTTATACTTACAGCACATCCCAATTGATACTAGCCAGATTTTACATGCTCTACAGTCCCAAGTGGTAGTGGCTCCTGTGCTGGACAGAGCATCACAGTATGCTGAGATTGGAAAGATGAAGTGGGAAGTAAGGAAATTAGAAGGTTCAGGGTTTGTGACCAAAGACTCGGGTAGTTTAGGAATCACAGGCCAAATGACTCGTTACTGTCAGTACTGTGGGGTGAGTGTTTAAGGTGAATTGGAAATGAATGAACCTGAGCGGCTCAAGACACGGGGCAGTGTTGATGACCATTGCTGGAAAAGGAGAGAAGCCTAGCACTTGGCATGTAATGGATAATTAGTCTCAGACTAATGATCTTGAGCCCAGCGAGAAAGCTCCTGGTGACTGTGAAGGGAGGTTCACGAGTTAGTGGGCAGAATCCATATGGGAAAATGATTCAGGCCAAGACTCAGGGGATTACAACCCACAGGCCAAATCGAGCCCACTGTCTGTGTTTGTAAACAAGGATTATTGGAGCACAGCCACTCTGACTGGATCACACATTGTCCATATGAACTGTTGCTACAATGGCAAAGTTGAGTAGCTGGGACCAGGACTGTAGATCTCTCAAAGTCTGAAACACTTGTGTCTGGCCCTTCATAGAAAGTTTACCTACTACTGATTTATATCATAGTCTAAATGAGCCTTAGAGGAAGAGGAGTTTCTCCAGAATAGAGAGAAGTGAATGGCTAGGAAAATACTGGAAGCAGGCCTGGCCCTGGGGATTTTTGCATCGAATTTGTGACTTTTTCATCTCAATCTCAGGGAAGCAGCTGCACTGCTATGACTGAACTCCCTAGAGATCTGAGGACCAACACTAACTTCCAAAACTGCAGCCTCTTCTCCACAGCACATTCTTTAATCCTCTGCAGACGCTGACAATCCTCTGGAGTCACGTTTGTGCTTTCGAAATGGAATCATGATACTGCTGTTTTTATAAATTGGCACTGTGACTCTCAAACCCATGGGAACTTTGAACTTCTATGGTGTTTCCTATTTCTATCCAGAAACAAGGAAAGGTTCACTTGCTTTCTCCTTCTGCTTTACACACAATTAGAGTCTATTATGGAAAAAAAAATCTTGTTCTTCCTGAGAATAATACCTGATATATTGCATAAAAGATCTCATTTGTCAGAAGACACATGATCCTACTACTTCTCCTTTATGTAATTCTCCTCTCAGTAGGAAATGGTGCAGCAGATTCAAAGGGCAGTGGACTGGGAAGCATTAGCCCAGGATTTATTTTTAACTTCACTTCTATTTTAATGTCTCTAGATTTCGGTTTTCTCATCTATAATAATAATGGCAATAAAATGCTACCATTTATTGAATGATAATAATAACTACCTTTTCCTTGGAGACAGTGGAGTTTAGCGACAGTGAAAGACTGCCTGGATTTGAAGCCTGGCACCCATTCATTAGCTTGTGACCTTGGGTGAGTCACTAAAAATCTCTGGGCATTAGTTTCCTTATTTATAAAATGAGGATTCACTACCTCATCAAATGAGTTAATATTCATGATACACTTTGAACAGCGACCGGCACATAGGACATGCTCTTTTTGAGTCTTAAATAAAATACAATAGTATCTATCCTTTATATCTGCCACAGTTAATGGTATACTAGGCTTAATTCTTTATGTGTGTTGTTTTTAAATAATAATGTCAGTACCGTAAGGGCATTATTATTATTCCAAATTTTATACCTAAAGGGACAGATTCAGAGAGGTTAAGTTGTTAACTATCATACAACTAGCAAATGAAGGAGCTAGAATTACTCCACATCTTCTGACACCCCGCCCTTGCCGGATCTAAAGCCCTGGATTTGATCAGTGATTGCCAAATATTGATGATCTCAGCTAGCTGCAGAGTTGATTTATTAGATTTAATTTAGATCCTGTCTCTTGACTGACTTGCTGTGGAGCCTTGGACAAATGGCCCAACTTATCCATTCTTGGTTTCTCACGTAGGAGAGAAATGACACTGACTCACCCTACATCGGGTGGGGTGAACATTTATTGATTTTAGCTTGTGCTCGGTCTGTTTTCCCAGCCCTGGAATAGTAGCTACATTTTCTTTTGAGAAACTGCTCCTTTTTCACTCTCAGTCCATGCAATTTGGATGCAGTTGACCTCACTTGCCTGACCTGGGTTTTAGGACATTTGACCTATCCCTAATCTACAAGAATATGACATTTCCCTGGCCAGAGGATCATCTCAGAGTGAGCACATGCAAATAATTTTTTTGTGAGGCCACTGTCTATATAAACAGTTTGATAAAAAATGTATTAAAAATTAATGGTCCCATGCTAGATCCAGTGGTTTATTGATGAAAAATTTGAACTATCAGTAGGGAAGAGGTACTTACATATTTTTTATTGTCCAATCAGTGCATGTAAAGATCCTTCTTCATTTCCGTGCACCATCTCTTTCTGTTCCATTCAGGAAGTGGCTCTTCAAGTTCTTTGTCAAATGTGCCATTCCAGACTAATTTTATATCTTCCAACCATGAGAAAAAGACAACAATGCTATTATTAGTCACCATGCCGTGACTCTTCAGAATCTGCTTGTATTGAAACGATATAAAACTTTTAATCTCTGCAGTTTCCTAATACAGTTTATGTAGGGCTTGGACCCATTGTTACTCATGACAGACACTGCCTCATCCATCCATTGTGCTGTTTCTAAAGACTGGTTCATGGTGATTCATAAAGATTGGTACTGAGCACTGTTGATGACGATCACCAATGCGAGTCTCACTCAGATAATGCCAAACAATGTGAATGATAATTTGTTTTCTGTCATGTTACATTTGCTTATCGGAATTTTAGCACAAATATAGGATGATACATTTTACAAGCATGTCTTAATTACTGCCCTCCTAGAATTTGATCTCTTTCTTTTTTTCTATTTTATTCTATCTTTTTAAAAAAATTATACTTTAAGTTCTGGGGTACATGTGCAGAATGTGCAGGTTTGTTACATAGGTATACATGTGCCATAGTGGTTTGCTGCACCCATCAACCCATCATCTACATTAGGTATTCCTCCTAATGCTATCCCTCCCCCACCCCCCACCTCATGACAGGCCCTGGTGTGTGATGCCCCCACCCTGTCCCGTGTCCATGTGTTCTCATTGTTCAACTCCCACTTGTGAGTGAGAACATGTGGTGTTTGATTTTCTGTTCTTGTGATGGTTTGCTCAGAATGATGGCTTCCAGCTTCATCCATGTCCCCGCAAAGGACATGAACTCATCGTTTTTTATGGCTGCATAGTATTCCATAGTGTATATGTGCCACATTTTCTTTATCCAGTCTATCATTGATGGACATTTGGGTTGGTTCCAAGTCTTTGCTACTGTGAACAGTGCCACAATAAATGCATGTGTGCATGTGTCTTTATAGTAGAATGTTATAATCCTTTGGGTATATGCCCTGTAATGGGATTGCTGGGTCAAATGGTATTTCTAGTTCTAGATCCTTCAGGAATCATGCACTGTCTTCTACAATGGATGGACTAATTTACATTCCCACCAACAGTGTAAAATGTTCCTATTTCTCCACACCCTCTCCAGCCTCTGTTGTTTCCTGACTTGTTAATGACTGCCATTCTAACTGGCATGAGATGGTATCTCATTGTAGTTTTGTTTTGTATTTCTCTAATGACCAGTGATGATGAGCTTTTTTAAAAATGTTTGTTGGCTGCATAAATGTCTTCTTTTGAGAAATGTCTGTTCATATCGTTGGCCCACTTTTTGATGGGGTTGTTTTTTTTTTCTTGTAAATTCGTTTAAGTTCTTTGTGATTCCGGATATTAGCCCTTTGTCAGATGGATAGATTGCAAAAATTTTCTCCCATTCTGTAGAGTGCCTGTTCACTCTGATGAAAGTTTCTTTTGCTGTGCAGAAGCTCTTTAGTTTAATTAGATCCCATTTGTCAATTTGGGCTTCTGTTGCCACTGCTTTTGGTGTTTTAGTCGTGAAGTCTTTGCCCATGCCTATATTCTGAATGGTATTGCCTAGGATTTCTTCTAGGGTTTTTATGGTTTTAGGCCTAACATTTAGGTCTTTCATCCACCTTGAGTTAATTTTGTATAAGGTGTAAGGAAGGGATCCAGTTTCAGCTTTCTGCATATGGCTAGCCAGTTATCCCAACACCATTTAATAAATAGGGAATCCTTTCCCCATTGCTTCTTTTTGTCAGGTTTGTCAAAGATCAGATGGTCATACACGTGTGGTGTTATTTCTGAGGACTCTGTTCTGTTCCATTGGTCTATATATCTGTTTTGGTACCAGTACCATGCTGTTTTGGTTACTGTAGCCGTGTAGGTTGAAGTCAGGTAGCATGATGCCTCCAGCTTTGTTCTTTTTGCTTAGGATTGTCTTGGGTTATGCAGGCTTGTTTTTGGTTCATATGAACTTTAAAGTAGTTTTTTTTTTTTCCAATTCTGTGAAGAAAGTCAATGGTAGCTTGATGGGGATAGCATTGAATCTATAAATTACTTTGGGCAGTATGACCATTTTCACAATATTGATTCTTCCTATTCATGAGCATGGAATGTTCTTCCATTTGATTGTGTCCTTTCTTATTTCCTTGAGCAGTGATTTGTAGTTCTCCTTGAAGAGGTCCTTCACATCCTTTGTAAGTTGGATTCCTAGGTATTTTATTCTCTTTGTAGCAATTGTGAATGGGAGTTCACTCATGATTTGGCTCTCTGTTTGTCTGTTATTGGTGTATAGGAATGCTTGTGATTTTTGCACATTGATTTTGTATCCTGAGGCTTTGCTGAAGTTGCTTATCAGTTTAAGGAGATTTTGGGCTGAGATGATGGGGTTTTCTAAATATGCAATGATGTCATCTGCAAACAGAGACAATTTGACTTCCTCTTTGTCTATTTGAGTACCCTTTATTTCTTCTCTTGCCTGATGGCCCTGGCCAGAAGTTCCAATATTGAATAGGAGTGGTGAGAGAGGGCATCCTTGTCTTGTGCCGGTTTTCAAAGGGAATGCTTCCAGCTTTTGCCCATTCAGGATGATATTGGCTCTGGGTTTGTCATAAATAGCTCTTATTATTTTGAGATACGTTCCATCGATACCTAGTTTATTGAGAGTTTTTAACATGAAGGGGTGTTGAATTTTGTCAAAGGCCTTTTCTGCATCTATTGAGATAATCTTGTGGTTTTTTTCATTGGTTCTGTTTATGTGATGGATTACATTTACTGATTTGCATATGTTGAACCAGCCTTGCATCCCAGGGATGAAGCTGACTTGATCCTAGTGGATAAGCTTTCTGATGTGCTGCTGGATTCGGTTTGCCAGTATATATATATATGTGTATGTGTGTGTGTGTATATATATATGTATATGTAGATATATATATATGTGTGTGTATATATATGTGTGTGTATATATATATATATTTTTGCATTGATGTTCATCAGGGATATTGGCTTGAAATTCTCTTTTTTTCTTGTATCTGCCAGGCTTTGGTATCAGGATGATGCTGGCCTCATAAAATGAGTTAGGGGTTTTCTATTGTTTGGAATAGTTTCAGAAGGAATGCTACCAACTCCTCTTTGTACCTCTGGTAGAATTTGGCTGTGAATCTGTCTGGTCCTGGACTCTTTTTGGTTGGTAGGCTATTAATTACTGCCTCAATTTCAGAAGTTGTTATTGGTCTATTCAGGGATTGGACTTCTTCTTGATTTAGTTTTGGGAAGGTGTATGTGTCCAGAAAATTATCCATTTCTTCTAGATTTTCTAGTTTATTTGCATAGAGGTATTTATAGTATTCTCTGATCATAGTTTGTATTTCTGTGGGATCAGTGGTGATATCTCTTTTATCATTTTTTTTGTGTCTATTTGATTCATTTTTTTGTGTGTCTATTTGATTCTTCTCTCTTTTCTTCTTTATTAGTCTTGCTAGCAGTCTATCAATTTTGTTGGTCTTTTCAAAAAACCAGCTCCTGGATTCATTGATTTTTTGAAGGGCTTTTTGTGTCTCTGTCTGCTTCAGTTCCGCTCTGATCTTAGTTATTTCTTGTCTTCTGCTAGCTTTTGAATTTGTTTGCTCTTGCTTCTCTAGTTCTTTTAATTGTGATGTTAGGGTGTTGATTTTAGATCTTTCCTGCTTTCTGTTGTGGGCATTTACTGCTAATAATTTCCCTCTCAACACTGCTTTAAATGTGTCCCAGAGATTCTGGTACATTGTATCTTTGCTGTCATTGGTTTCAAAGAACATCTTTATTTCTGCCTTCATTTTGTTATTTACCCAGTACTCACTCAGGAGCAGGTTGTTCAGTTTCTATGTAGTTGTGTGGTTTTGAGTGAGTTTCTTAATCCTGAGTTCTAATTTGATTCCACTGTGGTCTGAGAGACTGTTTGTTATGATTTCCATTTGTTTGCATTTGTTGAGGAGTGTTTTACTTCCAATTCTGTGGTCAATTTTGGAATAAGTGCAATGTGGTGCTGAGAAAAATGTATATTCTGTTGATCTGTGGTGGAGAGTTCATAGATCTCTATTAGGTCTGCTTGGTCCAGAGCTGAGTTCACGTCCTGAATATCTTTGTTAATTTTCTGTCTTGTTGATCCATCTAATATTGACAGTGGGGTGTTATAGTCTCTCACTATTATTGTGTGAGTCTAAGTCTCTTTGGAGGTCTCTAAGAACTTGTTTTATGAATCTGGGTGCTCCTGTATTGGGTACATATATATTTAGGATAGTTAGCTCTTCTTGTTGAATTGATCCTTTTACCATTATGTAATGGCCTTCTTTGTCTCTTTTGATCTTTGTTGGTTTAAAACCTGTTTTATCAGAGACTAGGATTGCAACCCCTGCTTTTTTTGCTTTCCATTTGCTTGGTAAATATTCCTCCATCCCTTTATTTTGAGCCAATATGTGTGTTTACACATGAGATGGGTCTCCTGAATGCAGCACACCAATGGGTCTTGATTCTTTATCCAGTTTGCCAATCTGTGTCTTTTAATTGAGGCATTTAGCTCATTTACATTTAAGGTTAATATTGTTATGTGTGAATTTGATCCTGTCATTATGATGCTAGCTGGTTATTTTGCCTCTTAGCTGATGCAGTTTCTTCATAATGTTGATGGTGTTTACAATTTGGTATGTTTTTGCAGTGGCTGGTACCAATGGTTCCTTTTATGGCTTCCTTCAGGAGCTCTTGTAAGGCAGGCCTGGCGGTGACAAAATCTCTCAGCATTTGCTTGTCTGTAGAGGATTTTATTTCTCCTTCACTTATGAAGCTTAGTTTGGCTGGATATGAAATTCTAGGTTGAAAATTCTTTTCTTTAAGAATGTTGAATATCAGCCCCCACTCTCTTTTGGCTTGTAGGGTTTCTGCTGAGAGATCCGCTGTTAGTCTGATGGGCTCCCCTTTGTGGGTAATCTGACTGTTCTCTCTGGCTGCCCTTAACATTTTTTTCTTTCTTTCAAACTTGGTGAATCTGACAATTATGTGTCTTGGGGTTGTTCTTCTCAAGGAGTATCTATGTGGTGTTCTCTGTATTTCCTGAATTTGAATGTTGGCCTGCCTTGCTGTGTTGGGGACATTCTCCTGGATAATATCCTGAAGAGTGTTTTCCAACTTGGTTCCATTCTCCTTATCACCTTCAGGTACACCAATCAAATGTACATTTGGTCTTTTCACACAGTCCCATATTTCTTGGAGGCATTGTTCATTTCTTTTCATTCTTTTTTCTCTAATCTTGTCTTCTTCCTTTATTTCATTAAGTTGATCTTCAATCGCTGATATCCTTTCTTCCATTTGATTGATTAAGCTATTGATATTTGTGTATACTTCACAAAGTTTTGATGCTCTATTTTTCAGCTCCATCAGGTCATTTATGGTCTTCTCTACACTGGTTATTCTACTTAGCAATTCACCTAACCTTTTTTCACGGTTCTTATCTTCCTTGCATTGGGTTAGAACATGCTCCTTTAGCTTGAAGGAGCTTGTTATTACCCACCTTCTGAAGCCTACTTCTGTCAATTCATCACACTCATTCTCTGTCCAGTTTTGTTCCCTTGCTGATGAGGAGTTGTGATCCTTTGGAGGAGAAAGGGTGTTCTGGTTTTGGGAGTTTTCAGCCTTTTTACACTGGTTTCTCCCCATCTTCATGGATTTATCTGCTTTTGGTCTCTAATGTTGGTGACCTTCAGATGGGGTCTCTGAGTGGATGTCCTTTTTGTTGATGTTGATGCTATTCCTTTCTGTTTGTTAGTTTTCCTCCTAACCCTCTGCTGCAGGTCTGCTGAAGTTTGCTCGAGGTCCACTCCAGACCCTGTTTGCCTGAGTTTCACCAGTGGAGGCTGCAGAATAGCAAAGATTGCTGCCTATTCCTCCTTTGGAAGCTTCGTCCCAGAGGGGCACCCACCAGATGCCAGCCAGAGCTTTCCTCTATGAGGTGTCTGTCAACTCCTATTGTGAGGTATCTTCCAGTCAGGATATACAAGAGTCAAGGATCCACTTGAGGAGGCAGTCTGACCCTTATCAGAGCTCGAATGCTTTACTGGAAGATCTGCTGCTCTCTTCAGAGCTGTCAGGCAGGGACGTTTAAGTCTGCCGAAGCTGCACCCACAGCCACCCCTTCCCCCACGTGCTCTGTCCCAGGGAGGTGGGGGTTTTATCTATAAGTCCATGACTGGGGCTGCTGCCTTTTTTTAAAGAGATGCCCTACCCAGAGAGGAGGAATCTAGAGAGGCAGCCTGGCCACAGCGGCCTTGCTGAGCTGTGGTGGGCTCTGCCCAGTTTGAACTTCCTGGCAGCTTTGTTTACACTGTGAGGGTAAAACCAACTACTCAAGCCTCAGGAATGGTGGACGCCCCTCCCCCTACCAAGCTCAAGCGTCCTGGGTCAACTTCAGACTGCTGTGCTGGCAGCGAGAATTTCAAGCCAGTGGATATTAGCTTGCTGGGCTCCAAGTGGGTGGGACCAGCCAAGCCAGACCACTTGGCTCCCTGACTTCAGCCTTCTTTCCAGGGGAGTGAATGGTTCTGTCTCACTGACATTCCAGGTGCCGCTGGGGTAAAAAAACAAAACAAAAACAAAAACAAAAACAAAAAAAACTCTTGCAGCTAGCTTGGTGTCTGCCCAAATGGTTGCCTAGTTTTGTGCTAGAAACCCAGGGCCCTGGTGGCGTAGTCACCAGAGGGAATCTCCTGGTCTGCAGGTTGCAAAGACCATGGGAAAAGCACAGTATCTGGGCAGGAGTGCACCATTCCTCACGGCATAGCCCCTCATGTCCCTCACAGCTTCCTCTGGCTAGGGAAGAGAAATTCCCTGACCCCTTGTGCTTCCTGGGTGAGGTGACATCCCACCCTGCTTCAGCACCCACAGTCCAACCAGTCCCAGTGAGATGAACCGGGTACCTCAGTTGGAAATGCAGAAGTCACCCACCTTCTGTGTTGATCTCACTGGGAGCTGCAGACTGGAGCTGTTCCTATTCGACCATCTTGCCAGCAAAATCGAATTTGATCTCTTTCAGAATGTTGACCATACCCTTGTCTTCCACATACTGCCACCAGTGGAAGGGACACAGAAGGAAGAACGGTCCTATTCCTTTTAGAAATTACTGCCTCTCACCCTTCCTGGCTTGAGAGACTAACCAGGACTAACAGGGAGAGCACAAAGTTACCACATTGGATAGAGGCAAGAAGGGACAATGATCAAAGGATTGCAGAGCCACAGTCTGGAAAGCCCTCAGAAGAAATGAGCATGGCCACTCACAGAGGACTGCCTGGCATGTGGTGTAGAGCCTGTGGTGGGAGTGGGATGCTCCTCTCAGAACCAGGTTCAGGGAGTGTGGTGGTTGGGTAGGAGGGCAAGTGTCGCTCACTCACCCACTTCTCTTAGGTGTTGTAGACCATAGGAAACACCATAGGGTAAACACAGCTGCATGGCAGGCAGGACACAAACTGCACATGTGGCTCAGGACACAGAGGGGGTTGTTGGTAAGTCAGAACCCCAAACGCATCTTTCGTCTGATGTGTTTGAGTCACCTAAAATCAATATATCAGGATCACTTTGGCAGCCCAATCTTGTGAGGAAAATATACCACTTGCTGGTGGGACAATCTGCTTCTCAGGCTGCTCTCCTGGAGCCAGAGCTGGGACATATGGTCCCAGTACCACTTCATTGACTTGAGTCCTGGAACTCCCAGGGCATTAGGTTGATCTCATGAATGAAGCAGAGCAAGGGTTGGTAAATGGTTTCTGTAAAGGCCCAGATATTAAACCTTTTAGGCTTTTAGGACCACTCCTCTGTTGCAGATATTCTACTCTGGATGTAGTGTGAAAGTAGCCATAGACAACAGGAAGTGAAAAGTATGGCTGTGTTCCAATAAAACTTTATTTACAAAAACAGGCAATGGGTCAGATTTGGTCTTCAGCCCATAGTTTTCCAGCCCCTGGGTACAGGATAGGAGAGCACTTCAAAGGTGCTCAGTGGGTGGGACAGTGCTAGGTGTTAATGGAAACAAAGGATAAAGGGAGACAGCAGAAGGGGAAAATGATTTGCATTTTTTTTTTTCATAAGATGGAGAATATAAAAAGCATTCTAGATTAAAAATTATAACAGCATATGCAAAAGAACATATGCAAAGAACAGGGCCAACAGGAGGAATGGCAAGTAGCTTGGTGCAGCTGGCAAAACAGAGCACACTATGGGGAGTGGCCATAGGGCATGCTAGAGGCTGCCATGTTCTTAGGAGGATTAAGTGAGTGATATGGTTTGGCTGTGCCCCCACCCAAATCTGAATTTTTATCTCCCAGAATTCCCATGTGTTGTGGAAAGCACCCAGTGGGAGGTAACTGAATCATGGGGGCTGGTATTTCCTGTGCTATTCTGGTGATAGCGAATAAGTCTCACAAGATCTGATGGGTTTATCAGCGGTTTCTGCTGTTGCTGCTTCCTCATTTTCTCTTGCCACTGTCATGTAAGAAGTACCTTTTCCTTCCCACAATGATTCTGAGGCCTCCCCAGCCATCTGGACCTATAAGTCCAATTAAACCTCTTTTACTTCCCAGTCTTGGGTATGTCTTTATCAACAGTGTGAAAACGGACTAATGCAGTGAGAAAACAGATGTGGAATGTTTTATAAACTCTACAAATGTCAGCATATTGTTAACTAACTTAAAAGCATGATATGCTATGCTAATAAATTTTTGTTTTTATTTTTTTCCCTGTAGATCTGTGAGAGTCACTTCAGGAATTTTTTGCTTGGAGTTACATGATAAAATTTGCATTTCAGAAAGGCCACCTGATACTGTGTGGAGGATGGCCTAGAGGGCTGAACTGATGCTTGAAGGTGGGTAAAGAGGTTGTTACAGGAATGTGGGCGAGAGATGGTGAGAACCTGCACCAGAGCAGTGTGGCCTGGGAGGTGAAAAATGGGTAATAGTTGAAAAGATTGTTAGGAGATTGCACTGACATCATTTGATGACATTTTGAATGTAGGCAGAGAGTAATTAAGAGGTGTTTCAGTGATGCCTGCATACTTTCTCACATGGACTGCTAGGTGGGTTCTAATGCCACGTGTTAAGAGAAAAAGCCCAGCTCTATCAACACTTGTACCTGGCACCCTGACCAGCAATTGTGCACCTGCGTGGAATGGAGAGGAGGGGGTGGGAATCTGAGCTTGGCTTGGTGCCAATCCCTACTAGGGCCGTGCAAGCTCCTGAGGGTGGGCAGAGAACAAGAAGTCTGTGAGAGGGGCTGGGCTTTCTGATATTCATTTCTTGTCTTGGTTTGCTGGCTGATCAGAAGAAAGCCCTCCCCTCTGGCCAGCCAGGAATGCCAGTGTTAAGCAGGCCAGCACTTCTGGCTCTACAACTGAGCAGGGCCTCATTATTTTTCAAGAAAACCCTAGTAAGGGTCTTTATCTTGGACAATGAAAGCTATTAAAAATACACAATTCTATCATCTGCTATCTGAATTCATAGTATGGTTGCAACAGGATTGGATCCAGATAGAGATTGGATCTCTATTTGACCAGCTTTTTCTCCTCCAAACCACGTGGATTTATTTAGTCACTTAAGTGTGATGGTTAAGGGCCAGGCTCTGGAGCCAGTGGGCCTGGATTCAAATTTCACCTCTGCCATGGACTCTTGCCATGTGGTTTCAATATTATGTGTCCCAGTTCCTTCAAATGTAATGTCACCTTTCTCATAGAGTTGTTATGAGGTCTAGATGAGTTAATATGTGTGAAGCATTTGAAACAATGCCTAGCACAGAGCAAGCTCAGTATAAATATTACGGCAGGGAACTGAATGCCGCAGGAGAGACAGGTTCCAATTTGTTGGGCTTCAGATTCTCTGTGATTTACCTTCTTTTTTCTTATCCTTTGCTGAGTAGTCACTGGTGGACCCAACGTTTGATCCCTGGAAGGCAGTCAAGAAAAGAACCTGGCTCTTGACCCACTTGTGGAGCCAGAAGTGCTGAGCAGCATAGCAGGAACCCTCCTGGCTGTCCAGGGTGGAGGACTCTTCTTTGATCAGCCAGCAAATTAGGACAGGAAATGAAAATTGGAGGTCTAGGGCTCTGATGATATGTGGCATCTGGATCCCTAATTCCTGATCTTTGGGTCAGATTTGCTATTTCTATAGAACCAGAACACTGTTGTTCAAATGATTTTGGCCCTCTCTGTTATTTCAAGTGTGATAAACTTCTCTTAAATTACTTACAAACAGAAAGGGTATGGTGAGTCAGCTCATGTCTGGAATGGAGCCTGTAAGCTAAGTGTAGGCTGTGTGGCTGCACTTGCAGTTGGTGGCAACACAAGCAGAATTGGGAGATGGCCGTGTGGCTGCACTCGCATCACAAACAGAATGGGGAGATGAGAGAGATGATTTCCAAACAATAGATGGTTTTTAGGTGGAAAATGCAATTCTGGTTTAGTGCTTTTCTAAGAACTTTTCCTTTAAGATGAAAACCAGGGCTTAGTTACAAAGGGTGGACATGCTCTCTAGACATCAGGAGTGCTAAAAGAAATGTGTGTGTTTGTATGCACCTGTGCATACCCTATAAGCATGTGAAACACACCCATGACCTATGCAAGAAATAAAAGTGACACGTCATGAATGCTCCCCAAATCTAACTTCAGTGCTACATTTTTAAACAGTGATGGGGAAATACCTTCTTCTGGAGGCTAGATGGCCTCTGTATGTGTGTGTGGGGATTGCAGGAGTAGGGAGACTTCCTTTTTGATAGGGAACTTGGGGTAGAGAATCAACCAAAAAGCAGCCATCAGAGACTCGTATGCATCCAGGACTGTGCTGGGGAGCACGGAGGACTCTGGTTAAGAATACAGTGATGAGGCTTTGAATGTCCAGTGAAGCTGGGAGGGCACAACGGACACTCATGAAATGGTTTGAGAGTAGACTATAAGGAATAAATGAGTCTGGGGGAAAAAGAGATCTAAGAATTTTAGAAAAATGGTAAAGCTTTAGAAAAGAAGGAAGCATCGTTTCTCCGCCTTTTGGCTAAGATTAAGTGAAAAGAAGGCGGCAGCTTCCCAGAAAAAGTAAGTTGAAGGTGAGCCTTGAAGCATGCTTTTTGCAATGTTTTGAGCATTTACTAATCCCCTTAATTAACTGAGCAGGAGAAAAAATGCATTTTTCTGGCTGATTTTCCTCGGCACAATCGCAGGTCACATGATGCCACCCGTTGGTTGAAGCTGAGATTGTAAAGATCTCCCAGAGAAGCTAAATGTGAGGGATTCAGACAGCAATGGAGACCACAAAGATCTATAATGTCTCAGCTGAAGTTTGCATCAATTTTATATTAGCATTTACATTTGTAATATGGGGAAAATATCTGTTTGCCAACATGACATAAGCAGATTTAAAGTACCTAACATATTTTACTGAACATAGATATAGATGCGTATAAAGCAGCTGTGGTGCATTTTTCCTCCCCTGGATGAAGGCTAGAATGCTAATTTTCAGTGAAGTTTCTGGAGAATATGGTAATTTGTTATCTTAGCAATTTTCAAGCTAAATTCATTCCCTTTTTTTCTCCACTTCCCTTCAACAACAACCTACTCTGGTTCTAGAAAAATATTGCACTGAAAAGCTATTGATTGCAGATTGATTGGTTTTAGATTTTTTTTTTTTTTACAAGATTTAATATTGGTTTTGTTTCACATTTAGGCAACTTGAAAAACCATAAAACATCCTTTGCTGTGGTCAAAAATTTTAAATTTCATATTTTTAGGAGGATTATGTGTCTTTGTGTGTGTGTGTGTGTGTGAAACACTGAACTAGAATTTGTGGTCTCATCATAGTCGTATTATTTTGGATAAAAGTTTACATATTCCCGGTGCAGATCTTAAACAATAGCTCTGTGGTAGCTATAAATGTATTAAGAAAGCTAGCTTTGAAAGGAGGTTTATAATTCTAATTCAGTAAAGACCACTGAAGTCTTTCCATGCCCAAATCCCTAATTTTTACCCCCTTCTTCCACTTTGAACCTAATCAACTGAAGCAGGACTGGAGACATAGAAACCAAAGCATAGACTTTGAGTGGTTAGAGGCATTTAACATTTAGATTTCCAATCTCCTGATGAACAAAGTTATTGAAATTCTGACCTAGCAGAGGCAAATGGGCATAGTGCACACTTGAAACCTATATGTGAGGTTATCTCATGAATTATTCTATTTGAGACGCTGAAAAGAAATAGGTATTTCAAACTCAGATATGATGCTGGTATTCAAAAAGAGCAAATAGACCACAGAAGTGAAAAACATTAAAATAATTTGATTGAGGTTTGGAAAGATAACTGGACATAGAACTAGGCTGTCATTGATATGTGCATTTTACTTCTCTCTTTCTCCTATTAGCAGACTATCACTATATTAATACGGCCTTCCCTTTTTCCTTGTTTTGGTATTTTATTGGAAAATAGAACTTAAAGGTTTTCTCCAATTTTATTTTTACAGTTAAACATTAAACTTTAGTGCAAAGGAATTTTCTTTTGGTCATGCCTGAATGGTTCAATATTATTGCTTGGTATTTTTGAACTTTCATTTAATTCAGTAATTCTTCAATTATGCAAGTGTAGTTTATAGGAAAAATAGTAGCATTTTATAGGTGGGAGTGGATAGAGCTCTAGCTCTGGAGTCAGGCAGACACAGTATCAAATACTCTTGTGGGGATAAGATGTATAAGACTAATT
This sequence comes from Theropithecus gelada, assembly GCF_003255815.1. Taxonomy (NCBI): domain Eukaryota; kingdom Metazoa; phylum Chordata; class Mammalia; order Primates; family Cercopithecidae; genus Theropithecus; species Theropithecus gelada. The sequence continues at coordinate 38,461,003 of NC_037681.1, forward strand.
AGGACACTATAATTCTCTCACCATCAGTTTCAGGAAAAGTAAAGAAAATAGTTTTCTCCTTGTAAATATTTTTGTGAGATTATATTTGTAAAGTGCTTGGCAGAGACAGTCAATGGCAGTTCATTCATTTATTTATTTATTTTAGACAGAGTCTTTCTCTGTCACCCAGGCTGGAGTGCAGTGGTGCGAACATGGCTCTTGCAGCCTTGACTTCCTCGGCTCAAGCGATTCTCCTGCCTTGATTTCCTGAGTATCTGGGACCACAGGTGCATGCCACCATGCCCAGCTAACTTTTAAATTTTTTGTAGAGACAAGGTCTCTCTATGTTGCCCAGGGTAGTCTCAAACTAGTGAGCTCAAGCAATCCTCCCACCTTAGCCTCCCAAAGTGTTGGGATTACAGGTGTGAGCCACCATACCCTGCCTCAATGGTAGTCGAATAAAGACAATTTATAATCCAAACTTGAACAAATATCAACTCAGTTCTCTTACATTTATGTTTAATAAATGTCGCAGGGAGATGAACTCAGAACTTTGTATCTCAGAATATTTGCAGTTTCTTCTTCTTATTGTAGTTATTTGGGTCTTTGTCTCATCATCTACTCTATGAGCCTCCTGTGGAAGGAGACTGTGATTTCACCATTGTGGTACTCTTTGCAGTGTATCATCTGCTAGACCCAGGTCCCAAAATATGCTCCTCCAGGGAGAAATGGTCCATGATATAATAAGCTTTGGAAATGTTGCACACTCACTACACCCTCTCTAAGTGCTTTCCAACTTGCATTAACTCACTGAATGCGCTGAAAAGCTGGGTGGGAGAAAATTTCCACAATCTATACATCTGTCAAAGGACTAATATCCAGAATTTACAACAAACTCAAACAAATCAGTAAAAAACAGACAATCCCATCAAAAAGGGGGCTAAGGACGTGAATAGACAATTTTCAAAAGAAGATACACAAATGGCCAACAAACATATGAAAAAATGCTCAACATCACTAATGATTATGGAAATGCAAATCAAAAACCACAATGCAATACCACCTTACTCCTGCAAAAATGGCCATAATCAAAAAATTAAAAAAACAGTAGATGTTGGCATGGATGCGGTGATCAGGGAACACTTCTACACTGCTGGTGGGAATGTAAACTAGTACAGCCACTATGGAAAACAATGTGGAGATTCCTTAAAGAACTAAAAGTAGAACTACCATTTGATCCAGCAATCCCACTACTGCATATCTACCCAGAGGAAAAGAAGTCATTATTCGAAAAAGATACTTGCACATGCATTTTTATAGCAGCACAATTCACAATTGCAAAACAGTGGAACCAGCACAAATGACCATAAATCTACGAGTGGATAAAGAAACTGTAGTATATATATATGATAGACTACTACTCAGCCATAAAAATGAATGAATTAACAGCATTTGCAGTGACATGGATAAGATTGGAGACTATTATTCTAAGTGAAGTAACTCAGGAATGGAAAACCAAACATTGCATGTTCTCACTGATATGTGTGAGCTAAGCTATGAGGGCGCAAAGGCATAAGAATGATACAATGGACTTTGTAGACTTGGAGGGAAGAGTGGGAGGGGGGCGAAGGATAAAAGACTACAAATACGGTGCAATGTATACTGCTTGGAGGATGGGTGCACCAAAATCTCACAAAGCACAAAGTACCTAAAGAACTTACTCAGGTAACCAAATGCCACTTGTACCCCAATAACTTATGAAAAAAATTTTAAAAAGTGAGCTCTAACTCTGTTTAACTTAATGTTTCTCAAACTTCTTTGATTACCTTTGTTTTTTAATAGCCTCTTAATATATGGCATAACATTCCTCTTAAGGTGACTAGTGTAATATTTGCAAAGTAGGCGGAGAGTAGATGTAGGGCATTATATTTTATGTATTTATATTACATTTCATATGTTTCATTTTATATAAATCTTAATGCTACACAACTTTTTAAAGATACATCTTGCCATTTATTAACATAATTTATATATTTAACAAATATATTTCAAAAAATATGTATATATATGATAAAACCAGAATTAATATTTTAAATTTACCAAAAACCCTTTGGAAAATATTATTCTAACAACTACTTAATCCTGTCCACATTAAATAGATTTGATTTTTCTCATTAGTTCAAGAACCCTTAGGCTGCTGGAAAGAAAATTGAGTTCCATATGTGAAATGTGCCCAGTGAAATTAAAATGTTAATTAAAACAATAGCAACAATTGTAAATACAATGGAAATTTCTGTTCTTTTAAAATGAATAGTGTTGGATGAAGTTAACTCTGAAAAGTGAGATTCCATTTGGTGATACATGAAACTATCAAAGTTAAACACAACATCCAACTCTCAGCTCATAAATGTTAGAGTAACATCTGTTCTGATGACTCCTCTTGGGGGAGCAATAACAGATAGGTATTTCCATAAATGGGTACACCAGAAAGCAGAAACTTAGCATGCTAAGTACAATTTTAAAAAATCTCAACTATGATAGAAATTATTCCTAACCACACATTTCTCATTCTTATTATCAACTCAAAGGAAATATAATTTGACCCATTCTTCATGACTCTGAGACGACCTCCTTTTTGCTTCTTACTCTAAATAGTCCTGCATTGCAGCTGTCTTATATATGCATTGTCAGCATCTCACTTGGCTGCCAATGTGCCCTTCTCAGATGCTCTTTTCTCCTTGCCATCCGTGCCCTACCAACTGGACCCGTCCAGATCTGACCTCTAATTTGAAGATAATAGGAACATAAGATAAACTGTTAAACCAGTAGCTGGGTGTTTGTAGCAAGCATTTATAAATCAATAAGGCTATGTAAGAATCTGAAAAATTGCTTCATAATGATTACTGTTAATTTTTGTTCTCAAATCCTGGGAGGTATATTTTTTTCATTTTTGTGGGTACTCACTAGGTGTGTATATTTATGGAGTATATGAGATATGTTGATACAAGCAGGCAATGCGCAATAACCACACCAGGGTAAATGGGATATCCATCACTTCAAGCATTTATCTTTTATGTTACAAACAATCCAATTATACTCTTTCAGCTATTTAAAAATGTACAATTAAATTATTGACTATAGTCACCCTGTTGTACTATCAAATACTAGATCTTATTTATTCCTTCTAACCATAGTTTTGTACCCGTTAATCCCCACTCCCCTCCTCCTGCCCCACTACTGCCCTTCTTAGCTTCTGGTAACCATCCTTCTACTTTCTATCTCCATGAGTTCCGGGAAGTATTTTTACAGGGGAGGAAATGAAGGCAAAGAGAGAGGTAAAGTGACTTGCCTACGCTCTGACAATTAGTTAAAGGGAGCAGTGGCATTTAAATGCAATTTTACATGGCTCCAACATTATGCTCTTCTTAGCTCTCAAAGAATGATCTAAGTTCCAAACTCTTAGGTTTCCCCATTGCAGTCTGCTTTGCATGGACTATGTCCATCTCCACCTGCCATTATTTCCCCCTTTTTCTCCTCGGCAGTTGTCTTATGCAAACATAATCCTTCTGGTTCACTCAATGCAGCCACAAAGTTCCAAGGAGCAAATTGGAAAAATCCACATGATTTAGCAGAGTTCTTTTCAGCACGCATTTAACTATCCAGGGATTCCACTGTTTTTCATTGAATGATGGTGACATAAGAAAAAAAATAGTAGTTCATTGAGGGAAAAAAAATGCCACTAATCAACAACACAATCTCTAACCAAAGGGATCACAGATGGCACATCAAGGTCACCTGGCAGGAATCGCCTTCATGAAGGACTCTCAGAAGCTGAGTGAGAAGAGTACCAGGAAACATTTCTTTCCTTGGGGAAAGATACCTTTGATAATTATTAAGTTATTTTCTGAGTTCTCTGATTCCCTGTGGAAGTGACTTTCTCATTTCTGTACTTATTGTTACTATCTTGATTTCCCCTTTCTCCTGTGTTTGGGCTCCTAAGACACCAGCATGCTTCAGATGCGTCGGTACTTAGGCCCAGCTCTTGGTTAGCACTCCCTCTAGTGGCAGCTCCATGAATCCCCCATAATTACCCTCAGAAGATAAGTATCCGAATGGTCAAAATCACAGAAGAGTTTACTTACTTTTTATTTAGCCTTTATTTCTGTAATCTTAACGACCAGAAAAATAACTATAAAACTTATCTAATATTATTTATGTGCAAACTACTTCCATTTTTACTATTAAAATAATTATTGAATATATTTATGTATAGATTGAAAACATTTCCTTAGGTTAAATCCTCAGTAGCTGAATTTTGAGGACATTGGATATGTCTCTTCATATTAAATAAAATTATACAAAAAGGGTTTTTAAAGCATTTCAACACAATCTCACCAGCCTTGGATCTCATATTTAAGTTTTTAAGTGTCAAGTAATACCTCATTTCAAACTTCTTACTTCTCTGGTAGTTAGAAGTTGAACATTTTCTGTGTTTGTCTACCATTTGTCTTTCTCAGGTATGAATTATCTACTCATATATTTTTTCTGGTTTGTCTATCAGGATCTATATATTTTGATATGAACCGGATGAGTCAGTCTAGGCAGAGAGATTCCTCTTTATTAAATTGAATACTAACATTTCCTTGGTCACACTCACCAACTATTTATCTAGCAAGACCTTGTCTGTTACTAATATATAGTCTATTGTTCAATTTACCACACTATATTTTGCCATGTGCTACATGTCAGTCTCCTGTAGAGGATTACTAATTTCTTGACAAAAATGTGAAGTGACTGGGGACACATTAAAGACACTCAAAAATGTTGTTAAAGACACTCAAAAGGCTGGGCGCGGTGGCTCAAGCCTGTAATCCCAGCACTTTGGGAGGCCGAGATGGGCAGATCACGAGGTCAGGAGATCAAGACCATCCTAGCTAACACGGTGAAACCCCGTCTCTACTAAAAAAAATACAAAAAAGATAGCCGGGTGAGGTGGCGGTCGCCTGTAGTCCCAGCTACTCGGGAGGCTGAGGCAGGAGAATGGCTTAAACTCGGGAGACGGAGCTTGCAGTGAGCTGAGATCTGGCCACTGTACTCCAGCCTGGGCGATACAGCGAGACTCTGTCTCAAAAAAAAAAAAAAAAAAAAAAGGACACTCGAAAATGTTGTGAGAACAGGAAATCTTCCTAGACAAAATTTCTTGGATAAAATCTTCAATATGGGACTAAGACCCCTAGCACCAGCAGGCAAAAGTTTTTTTCTTGTCAGAGGAAGCAGATGGTATTACCTGATACCTGTGTTGCAATGAGGGATGAGAACTTGCAATTTCTATAAAAGAATAGGGAAAATCTTCTTTACCACCATTTGGAGTAGAGTCCAAGAACATTGTAATTGAGTCTCATCATACATTCTTTGCTCTGTCCCTGAATGAAACAACAAAACCAGTAAGAACCTTCACCTCTTTGGAGGGGATGACTTAAGTTGTCACGACAGGGTGTCGCTGAAGACCGGGGAGAAGAATCCTTTTGCCACCTGACACCATTGCCAGGTTAGCTGGTTGTATACCGGCTCTGGGATGCCCAAGACTATTTTGATGGGTGAAGACAGTTGCCCTTGGGCAGGGGGCTAAAGCATTGTGGTTTATACTTGGACTGAAATTAGTAAGAAACAAAGTGTGAATTAAACCTTTTAACCCCTCTCGCTCTCTGCGTGTGTTAAGATTAGGTTTTCATGGAGATCAAAATAACATATGGTTTGACCTGGAGAAGGGAGGTTGTGTGCTTTGTTTGGCAGCCTGGGCTAGTTCACAGTTCCTGAGCTGGGTAGTCACTTAGCAAATGTTAGGTTAGTGAGTGGACACAGGAAAAAATTCTGAGTGCAGCTGTGTTCCCCAGCCAACTGTTTGAATTTTTATTTGGTTGTACCAAAAGGTACAAATTCCTAAGCTGACATTTTCTGTTTTATTTTTTTCTTGTTTCAAAATTTAGAAAGGTGTCCATTCAAAGAACTGACAGATCTTTGTTTGGTGGTAGTTTTTCTACCATAATTTCATATCAGATTATTTACTTAGATGGAGTTGATTTTAGTGTGTGGCAACAGCAATCACTTTTCTTGAGCAAGAAACTAAATAAATCTTCCAACTTGATTACTGTCACGTATGTTGTGAGATAAATCACAAATTTTATGTAGTGTTAGCACAGTTCTATGAAACACTATGTATTCTTTTTGTTGTTGTTAAAACTTCAGTTATTTCTTTTTTTTTTTTGGTCTCTGTTTGGTTTATTTATTTTTTTTAAATTATACTTTATGTTCTAGGGTACATGTGCACAATGTGCAGGTTTATTACATATGTATACATGTGCCATATTGGTGTGCTGCACCTGTTAACTCGTCATTTACATTAGGTATATCTCCTAATGCTATCCCTCCCCCCTCCCCCAACCCCACAACAGGCCCTGGTGTGTGATGTTTCCCTTCCTGTGTCCAAGTGTTTTCATTGTTCAGTTCCTACCTATGAGTGATAACATGGGGTGTTTGGTTTTCTGTTCTTGTGATAGTTTGCTGAGAGTGATGGTTTCCAGCGGCATCCATGTCCCTACAAAGGACATGAACTCATCCTTTTTTATGGCTGCATAGTATTCCATGGCGTATATGTGCCACATTTGCTTAATCCAGTCTGTCATTGATGGACATTTGGGTTGCTTCCAAGTCTTTGCCATTGTGAATAGTGCTGCTATAAACATACGTGTGCATGTGTCTTTACAGCAGCATGATTTATAATCCTTTGAGTATATACCAAGTAATGGGAAGGCTGGGTCAAATGGTATTTCTAGTTCTAGATCCTTGAGGAATTGCCACACTGACTTCCACAATGGGTTGAACTAGTTTATAGTCCCACCAACAGTGTAAAAGTGTTTCTATTTCTCCACATCCTCTTCAGCACCTGTTGTTTCCTGACTTTTTAATGATCACCATTCTAACTGGTGTGAGATGGTATCTTATTGTGGTTTTGATTTGCGTTTCGCTGATGGCTAGTGATGATGAACATGTTTTCATGGGTCTGTTGGCTGCATAAATGTCTTCTTTTGAGAAGTGTCTGTTCATATCCTTTGCCCACTTTTTGATGGGGTTGCTAGTTTTTGTCTTGTAAATTTTTTTGAGTTCTTAGTATATTCTGTATATTAGCCCTTTGTCAGATGAGTAGATTGCAAAAATTTTCTCCCATTCTGTAGGTTGCCTGTTCACTCTGATGGTAGTTTCTTTTTGCTGTGCAGAAGCTCTTTAGTTTAATTAGATCCCATGTGTCAATTTTGGCTTTTGTTGCCATTGCTTTTGGTGTTTTAGACATGAAGTCCTTGCCCATGCCTATGTCCTAAATGGTATTGCCTAGGTTTTCTTCTAGGGTTTTTAGGTTTTAGGCCTAACATTTAAGTCTCTAATCCATCTTGAATTAATTTTTGTATAAGGTGTAAGGAAGGGATCCAGTTTCAGCTTTCTACATATGGCTAGCCAGTTTTCCCAGTACCATTTATTAAATAGGAAATCGTTTCCCCATTTCTTGTTTTTGTCAGGTTTGTCAAAGATCAGATGGTTGTAGATGTGTGGTATTATTTCTGAGGGCTCTGTTCTGTTCCACTGGTCTATATCTCTGTTTTGGTACCAGTACCATGCTGTTTTGGTTACTGTAGCCTTGTAGTATAGTTTGAAGTCAGGTAGTGTGATGCCTCCAGCTTTGTTCTTTTGGCTTAGTATTGTCTTGGCAATGCAGGCTCTTTTTTGGTTCCATATGAACTTTAAAGTAGTTTTTTCCAATTCTGTGAAGAAAGTCATTGGTAGCTTGATGGGGATGGCATTGAATCTATAAATTACCTTGGGCAGCATGGCCATTTTCACGATATTGATTCTTCCTATTCATGAGCATGGAATGTTCGTCCATTTGTTTGTGTCCTCTTTTATTTCATTGAGCAGTGGCTTATAGTTCTCCTTGAAGAGGTCCTTCACATCCTTTGTAAGTTGGATTCCTAGATATTTTATTCTGTTTGTAGCAATTGTGAATGGGAGTGCACTCATGATTTGGCTCTCTGTTTGTCTGTTATTGGTGTATAGGAATGCTTGTGATTTTTGTACATTGATTTTGTATCCTGAGACTTTGCTGAAGTTGCTTATTAGCTTAAGGAGATTTTGGGCTGAGACAATGGGGTTTTCTAAATATACAATCATGTCATCTGCAAACAGGGACAATTTGACTTCTTCTTTTCCTAATCAAATACCCTTTATTTCTTTCTCTTGTCTGATTGCCCTGGCCAGAACTTCCAACACTATGTTGAAGAGGAGTGGTGAGAGAGGGTATCCCTATCTTATGCCAGTTTTCAAGGGCAATGCTTCCAGTTTTTGCCCATTCAGTATGATATTGGCTGTGGGTTTGTCATAAATAGCTCTTATTATTTTGAGGTACGTTCCATCAATACCAAATATATTGAGAGTTTTTAGCATGAAGCGCTGTTGAATTTTGTCAAAGGGCTTTTCTGCATGTATTGGGATAATCATGTGGTTTTTGTCTTTGGTTCTGTTTGTATGCTGGATTACGTTTATTGATTTGCATATGTTGAACCAGCCTTGCATCCCCGGGATGAAGCCCATTTGATCATGGTGGATAAGCTTTTTGATGTGCTGCTGGATTCAGTTTGACAGTATTTTGTTGAGGATTTTTGCATCGATGTTCATGAGGGATATTTGCCTGAAATTCTCTTTTTTTGTTGTGTCTTTGCCAGGCTTTGTTATCAGCATGATGTTGGCCTTATAAAATGAGTTAGGGAGGATTCCCTCTTTTTCTATTGATTGGAAATCAATCAAAACCGCTCAATTACATGGAAACTGAACAACCTGCTCCTGAGTGACTACTGGGTATATAACAAAATGAAGGCAGAAATAAAGATGTTCTTTGAAACCAATGAGAACAAAGATACAACATACCAGAATCTCTGGGACACATTTAAAGCAGTGTTGAGAGGGAAATTTATAGCACTAAATGCCCACAAGAGAAAGCAGAAAAGATCTAAAATTTATACCCTAACGTCACAATTAAAAGAACTAGAGAAGCAAGAGCAAACATATTCAAAAGCTAGCAGAAGGCAAGAAATAACTAAGATCAGAGCTGAACTGAAGGAGACAGAGACACAAAAAACCCTTCAAAAAATCAATGAATCCAGGAGCTGGTTTTTTGAAAAGATCAACAAAATTGATAGACTGCTAGCAAGACTAATAAAGAAGAAAAGAGAGAAAAATCAAATAGATGCAATAAAAAATGGTAAAGGGGATATGACTGCTGACCCCCACAGAAATAAAAACTTCAGTTATTTCTATAAGCTTTCTAGTGGCCTTCTGTTATTTATTCTGATCCAATGGTAGTTTGTTTTTTTTTTTTTTTTTTTTTTTTTCTGGTCAAAGCACCTCTAATTCCCCCTAAGTTTTGTATGGTTTGTAAGGAGCTGATGTCTGCTCTGGAGATGGTAAGGAGCTCAGGACTGACACGTGACATTTTGATACTATTGGGAAAAAGGTTCTCTTTTCTCTCTGGAGCTGCTAAACTGGTAAGAAGTAAAATTAGAATTGACCCTGAGCAATCTTTCCACTGCCAGAGAGAGAGAGAGAGAGAGAGAGAGAGAGAGAGAGAGAGAGAGATGTCTCTTGGGAGATCCTGCCTAACAATGAAGGTAACATTTGGAAAGCTAAACTGACAGTCACATCTCTGAGATGTCTTTTAAGTGCTTGGATCTGGCAATGTGTTGCTTAGACTTTTTCTATTTCAAGAGCTAAACCATTTTTCTGTTTAATAAAATAAGTTGCCATTGGGTTTCTGACACCCAAACTAAGAGTAATGAAGTTGTGGCAGATTTTAAGCTCTAACATTTTCTAGAGAACTTATATTTTTCCTAAGTTGATGTGAATCCCAGAAATGAAACATGATTTTTTTTTTTTTTTAATTTTCACAGTTATTCTCAATGATCACCAGGGGTGACACCTGTAAGTGGCTCAGGGCGGTTGGAAGTCTACTAAGCTTTCCAAAATCTACACGGCCAAGACAGGATTTTAGATTTCAACCCCAAACTGATTCCTTCCTCTAGCATCCCCCATCACAATAAATGACATTTGCATTCACCTGGCTGCTAAAGTACCATCTGAAGGTAATTTTTTATTTTTTTCTCTTCTCTCACACCTTACATCTAATCTACCAACAAATCTTTGTCAACTCACCTCCAAAGCACATTCCAAATTCCTCTTTCCTTCAAGGCATTCTCATCCTTTGCTTGCACTCCTGCAAAAGCCTTCCAAGACACCATGTGTTCTACCACAGTCATTCCAGTGGTCTTTTAACAGGTAGACCAGAGCAGAGATCCCAGTCTTCCCAGAACCCTCCAGTGGCTTTTCACTGCCCTAGGGTAATATCCAAATTCTTGGCCAGGCACGGTGGCTCATGCCTGTAATTGCAGCACTTTGGGAGGCTGAGGCAGGTGGATCACCTGAGGTCAGGAGTTCAAGACCAGCCTGGCCAACATGGGGAAACCCCATCTGTACTAAAAATACAAAAATTATCTGGGCATACTGATGCATGCCTGTAATCCCAGCTACTCAGGAGGCTGAGGCAGGAGAATCGCTTGAACCCGGGAGGCAGAGGTTGCAGTGAGCCAAGATCACACCATTGCACTGCAGGCTGGGCAATAGAGTAAGACTCCATCTCAGAAAAAAAAAAAAAAAAAAAAAAGAAAGATCCAAATTCTTCACCATACTTATAACATCCCACATAATTGGCCATCATATCTGTCTTATACCACTTCCTCCCTACCCATTGTGCTCATAAGTGTGCTACCTGATTCTTGAGGGGTTATTAGAAAGTTGTCAGGACATATTAAAACCAAATATTTAAAGAAATGCATAACTGCAGGACATAGTCTATTTTCCATCTGGTGGTAACTCCACAATTTTCAGAGAGAAACACTGATGATAATTATAACCTTTCTTAGATCCCTAAGATTCTCTACCTGTTTTATCTCAATACTTAAAACAACTGTAGTTAGGTATGTTGTGCTATTGTCATTGTTCAGGGAAGTACAATGAAACCAATGCAGGTTTTAACTTATCCAAGATAATAATGATTAGTAAACCACTAATCCAAGACTGGAACTGAAGTCTCTTGTGTTCTGGATCATTGATTTTTCCTTCTGTTATTTTTTGGCAATAATTAGAGGGGGGCCAGAGTAACTCTATCTCTATAAACTTTTATCAGACTAGAACATTACCAGAGATTAAATAAAGAGTTTCCTTTAAGAGCTACATGAACAAAGTAATGATGCCAGTGTTCTTCAATGCACAGATACTGCCCAGCCTACATAGGCAGAAAGTAGCCTGCTTTGTGCCCCTGGGGTCAAATTTTTAAGGAATTCTATGCTGATGAATACTTGTACAGAGGCTTCAATGAAGGAATGTGTAAGAATCAGAAAAGTTGCTCATATTTCTTATTAAAAAATGAATTTTGTATTCAGCTCCTTAAAAATGTACTTGCATGGGGATTGATGGAGGCTTATCAACTGTGTGTCCTCATACATTTCCACACACCTGGAGACTCACTGCCTCAAGGCTCATGACTCATTTCAGAAGAGCTGTAGCAAAGGCAGGCAGGGAGGAAAGGGATTTCAGGGGCTCATCATTCAGAGGCTTATTGACTTTCATGCAAATGACTTGTGCCTGCCTGAGTGCACATTTCTAAAGTAGACCCTGTTTCTGTTTCTGTTTGCTTTTATTAAAAAAATCTATATAAAAATCTGCCAGACCAAGTGCACATTAATGAGCAAAATGTCTGCAGCCAGCCATGTAGAAAAGCAAACTGTTTACCACAGAGGCTGATAAAACTGCATCATAAATTCTTAGTGTACAATTGTGTTTTTTACTTCATCATGGAAAACCCTGAAACAAATGAAGATATTTTGACATCATGTATATCAACTTCACAGTGCCTACAAGTCTGAGTCTCCCAAGTCAGTGACATGTGGAAAACGGTCTTTGTAAGGATCTACTGGCAGCTCATAAACTCTAACTGGGCTTTTTGGGGAGTTCTGTAATTTGAGGAACAGAGAAGCCTTCCATCCTCCTCACTGCAGAGAAAGGCAGAGGGGCCAGAGGCAGGGCAGCTCCAGTGCACTCACAGAGGCAGCAGGTACAGCAGGGTGGGAGGCTGCATGCAGGGAAGACAGAGGGGTCCAAGCTGGCAGTGCCCTCTTTGGCCATGGTGGGAAGGTAGTGAGGAAGGCAGACCAGAGGCCATTGTTGCATTGGAAATCATTGGTCTACAAGACTCTGACTTATTTCTCTCAGTATCTGCCTATTTCCTCTTTATTGGCAGGGCAAGAAAGCTGGACAGGATGCTGTAATTGTTGGAGATCATAAAAGCTACATAATGGCTCATGCTGAGCCAGTGCTAGCTGAAGGTCAAGTAGGGCGTTTGTCTCTCTTGATGTCATATTAACTGATCTCCATTCTTTCTTTCTTTTTTTAAAATTATACTTTGAGTTCTGGGGTACATGTACAGAATGTACAGGTTTGTTACATAGGTATACACGTGGCATGGTGGTTTGCTGCACCCATCAACCCATCATCTACATTAGGTATTTCTCCTAATGCTATCCCTCCCCTAGCTCCTAACCCCCTGACAGGCCCTGGCGTATGATATTCCCCTCCCTGTGTCCATGTGTTCTCACTGTTCAACTCCCACTTATGAGTGAGAACATGTGGTGTTTGGTTTTCTGTTCTTGTGTTAGTTTGCTGAGAATGATAGTTTCCAGCTTTATTCATGTCCTTCCAAAGGACATGAACTCATCTGTTTTTATGGCTGCATAGTATTCCATGGTGTATGTGTGCCACATTTTCTTAATCCAGTCTATCATTGATGGGCATTCGGGTTGGTTCCAAGTGTTTGCTATTGTGAACAGTACTGCAATAAACATACATGTGCATGTGTCTTTATAGTAGAATGACTTATAATCCTCTGGGTATATACCCAGTAATGGCATTGCTGGGTCAAATTGCATTTCTAGTTCTAGATCCTTGAGGAATCACCACACTGTCTTCCTCAATGGTTGAACTAATTTACACTCCCACCAACAGTGTAAAAGCATTCCTATTTCTCCACATCCTCTCCAGCATCCTCCGTTGTTTCCTGACTTTTTAATAACTGCAATTCTAACTGATCTCCATTTTTTTCTCCAGCCATATTTCACACTATACCATTCCACTATATTTTGGAGATCGCATGGAACAATGGAAAACACATGTACTATATAGTTTTGAACTTGAAGTCTAATTTCAACACTGAATTTGGGCATGCTACTTATACTCTCTGGACCTTAGCCTTTAATCTGTAAAATTTTTGTTTCAAGGGTTTTGTAAATATTAATTAACCATTAATAGAATGCCAACTACGTGCTAGACACTGTCTCATGAGTACTGAGAGCTAGCATTCTCATAGAGTTTGCAGACTAGTGAGAAAGCTAGACATTAATTTAACAAATCATGCTAATGACTGTGTGATTACATTGTGAGAGGGACCAGTGCCTATGACTGTGCAAGTTGTATACTGCACAACTCCAAGGGGAGCCATTTATATCATATTCTATGACAATGGTGTTCTGTGAAGTTGTGCAGTGCATAAACTGTACAGCAGTGCATGGTAGTCCAGTCTGCAATAAGAGCTCTGAAGGAAAGGAAACTGGCTCTATTAGAGAATATGCAAAAGATAATTGATTTAGACTGGTGAGTAGGATAATTAAGTTAGACCTGCAGTTTGCTTCTGCAAGGAAATGCTACTTAAGTGGAAATGCAAAATAAATAGTAGTTTAGTGCTTAGTACTGGCCCAGATATAGCATAGAATCTATAGTGCACTTTCATTATTATATGTTCTTTCTCCTGAAAGTGTCTCTCTTGGGTCTTATTCTCCTGATATGCGGTGTCATTGGGTAGATTCCTGAGCAAGGCAGGCTCTAGAGCTAGGAAGGGACTGGACTAGGAAGCTGACTGTCAGAGAAGGAACTCACAGAATAAATCCACACTTTTGATATCAGGATGGATTCTGAGGTACGGTTGAGCTAAAGTTGGGATGTAGTGGCTCTAGCTTGGGGTAGAGGCTGCAGATAAGGGATGAAACACGACAAGGCCTGGTGATATTATTACTGTTGTCAGTGACACTTCCAGGTCTGGGTCAGCTCCCAGTGATGCTCTCAACCCAGGCTGTGGAAAGCAGGTTCAGGAAACTGACATTAAGATCCACAGCCTGCCTGGCTGTCATCACCGATCTCTGATGTAGGTCTTGGAGCAGGGGAAGAGGGCCAAGGCAGGAGAGGGTGAGGGGTAGGAGAAGGAAGCGCTGCAATTGTGGTGGGGCTCACAGTGGGGACTGAGCATCAAGGAGCAGAGTCTCATGACTTGCACCTGATGAGGTAATGCCACTTCCCTAAGGCTAGAGTGAAGACTTTCACAGCTGGCTCCAGTCTGGAGAAGGAGGGGTGTCTCACCTCCCATCTGACAGCTCTGTGGGTTAACATGCTCAACCTCTCCTGAGTCAGGTCTTTGCTCATCCTGTGACTTTGGTCTCCAGACTTACTATTTAGCCTTCTCCACTCTACTCTCCATGTGGAGAGGCTGGCCTGCATGGATGATGTCAGTGGGTTCCCCTGCTCTTTGGCTTGTGGCTTCCACATGGGCTTGGCCAATGCAGTGACCCATGTAGGTGATTAGAAGGAAGAGAGTGAGATCATAGTATGCATCTCCAGCTCTCACCCCAGAAGGTCACCTCAGACTTCCTTGTCCCTTGACCAGGTGGTCACTATTGCCCTCCAGGTGTCCAATTCTACATGATTCTCTCTTTTTGGGTTTTGATAACTGCATTCTTTGCAGCCTAGGGTTGGTGACAGTGCAGCTTCCACCAGCCACGTGTTACTGCATTTTAACCTGGGTTACTGCAGTTTCTTTTATCCACACTTTTTGAAGTTGTCTTTTTGCAATACTTTCTCTCAAATAATCCCATTTTGATATTTCCATTTGCTTTCTGTTGAGAGTGTGACCCATAGAAACACCCTTCCACTTCCTTCCTTAATGTGAACTTCAACACATATTTCAGGTTCTAACTGAAATGCTGCCTTCTTTCTAGAACACTTCCTACTATCCCACCTCACTACTACACACAGAATTACTTAGCCCCTACTTGGGTTTCCAACAACATGCCCTCCTCTGTTATGGTTCTTATTGGGTTTTATGGGTGTTATCTGTTGCATGTCTAGCTTACTCTTCCCTTCTTCACACCAGGCTATGAGCTCTCCAAGTCAGGCGTGGATCCCATTCATCTTCCTATCCCTAGTGTTTTGCTTGCAGCCTGCTCCTTCTGTGAGTTTGCTGAGGCCCAACCATGAGGAGCTGGCCAGAGTCACTATGGCTTTTTATTGGTTGCATCATCTTTTTTGTTGGGACTTGTGGCAGTTAAGATATAGAGGGCTGTGTGTGTAGATTTTCCAGCACTATTGAGAGTCTTGGCATAATGACATCTATGTAATCAGGGAGCCACAGGAAGTGAGCTGATTTGATGAGACTTGGAAGAAAAATGCTTTGTAAACCCAATCAAGTCATGGCATAACAAGCACCATGGATTAAATATCTACTATGTAATATGCACATCCATTATGCATCAATACAAAAGAAAAAATCTATATGCTAAAAGCTGCACTCATCCTAGTAGCGTGCCATGACTTTCACATCAGAATTTTGGAATGTTTGCAAAGAACTCTGGAAGAAACAGAAACAGAAACAAAATGCAATTGCTTTTATTTTGAGCCTCATGTCAAATACCTGCTATTCCCTCACAGGATTGGGTGATCATTCCAGCTCAAGAAGTTACTGAATCTTCCCTTCCCTCATCCTTCATTTTCTTTCTTTATTCTTCCTGGCAACAGATGTCTGCAGCCTAAAATGCCAAAGTTTTATAGTAAATAAAAATTTTCTTCACGCTCAGAATTTTCTCATGGCAGGCAGAGGTGTTTGAAGCCAAGTATGACTCATGGTAAGTTTCTAAGTAGTGACTTAATACATACATAAAGTAACTTAACTTGGTTATAATTGAGAATGCAGAACTTAGATGATGCTCCATGGTATCAAAGCCTTCCAGGCAGAGGGGGCTGCTATCCACCATTCAGGGCCTCTTTGTCACCATCTCCTCTAATCAGCATGCACAGTGGAAATTCTACTGGTGACAGCCCATGTCATGGGGAACACTGATACTGCTCAGGTCAGTGTGTCTGGGGACTCAGAGCAGTTGATCCAATAACAAGTTCCAGAGCCTCCAGAGCAGAGTCCTGAGTATCTGTCACCCTTTTTCACCTACAGAAGCACAACACATGTCTTAATTTATTCTCTCTGGGTGAGTCTTTGTAAATTCCACTCATCTTTCTTCTTTGGACTTTTTGATTAAGAATCCTGTCAGCAGAGCAATTTGATGTCCAAGGGAAGATGCTATTTGTGAGACATTTTTCTTCTTCTTCTTTTTTTTTTTTTTTTGTAGTTGAAGTGGAAGATCCTTTTATGCTTGAAAACCTTTCTATTACTTTTCCCCACCATGAATGTAAAGAGGAAGCTGACAGAATATGTTAACCTTTCTTTCCTGTGCAACTTTGCTTGCATTGCTCTGGGACTGTGCACACAGCTTTGAATTCCACAGGTGCAGAAACACAGCTGCAGCTGCATGCTCTAAGTGCAGAGGGGCAGGGATCCCAGGTGAGGGATAACTTGCCTTCCTTGCCAGAAGGTGCCTGTCCTGCATGTGCTGATTGGAGGTAAGGACTGAAAAGTGACAGGGCCAAAAGCACACTCAGAGAAACTACAGGATAGAGAGCAAATTCACAACCTCTAAATCCCTTTTCCTAGAACTTGTTTCCTAGCCATGCCATGCCAAACTAATTTAAATATATGAATATTAATAATGGATTTGAAAATTATTTAGCATGAACCTACTAAGTGTCTGGTACCATGCTAATCATTATGGGTAGAATGCATAATTACATCCTGGAGAAGCTCAAGTCTAATGGAGGAGACAGATACATGTACCTACATATCAAGTAAGCACAGGGAGTGTTATGGAAGTGAAAAGGAGGGTCTCCCTAATCTGGATCTAGTAGATGCTCCAGACTAAATCATAGCCATAGACTGCGGGGCTGCTGGGAGTACAAGGTGAATGTGCACACTCAGGTGGGTTGTCCTTTTGCTCTTCCTCAAGGTCTCAACCACTAGGATTAGTAAACAGGCATTTAGTTTTCAGTCCAGTGAGATTGTCCTCTGAGGCTGATAAAATGAAAAGCCTCCAGAAGCTTCTTAAGAAAGTATAATTTGAGTTCAGGCAAATACCTTAAATGATGCATCTGCGCTTCAAGGAGGAGGCAGTGGGGTGCACAGGCTGCTGGAAGTCAAGGACTGTTTTTTATATTCACAGAACCTAGGGCAATGCCTGGTAAAGAAAAGAAACTCAGCACCTACTGCTGGCCTAATGAATTGGGAGGAGAGTGATCTGTGTTCCGGCTGAGTAGCATTGGATCCATCACTTTTCACTTATCTTTGTTTCCTTATCTAAGAAATGAGGAGTCATATTGGAAAGATCTCCAAGGACTCTTTCTCCTTTGATATTCTCTGAGTCAGCCAAAAAATCTAAAGAACCCCCACCCCCAAAAAAGTCCATCCTCTCAGAGAGAAAAGAGACCCAGGAAGGCTGACTGTACCCAGGAGGGAAAGGCCAGTTCTCTGGAGGGTATGTATAACATCAGCTCTTAATGTAAACTGAAATCAGATAAGCTCAAAGGCCAATGCATTTTATAGTGGAGAATTCATGGTTGATTGAACAGTTTGAAGATTAAATATTCAATGTTAAAGATGCATTTCCATTAAGGGAATCCCTCTGACACTCACAGAATTTTTTTCAGTACCTCTTGTTTATGGAGTTATTTGGAACATTAAAATATAGGAAAAGAAGAGTAGTAATCATATTGCTTCTTGGATTTGGAAGAAAACTAAGATTAGACACCTGAGGATAATTTATGAAATTTGTCATAGTTGATTGACAGACATTAATGATGGAAATGGGATATTGCATCCCTCTTCCATCTAAGTATTGAACAGGTGAAATGCTTCCTGGCAATAACTGATTTACCTGGAAAAAAACAGGACCACACACTGTCACTTATTTCCTAATCATATCCATAGTGCAATACGAAGGACTACTTTGTTCAAAGTGAAAATGCTGGAGGCTCTGAGTGGGGAGCCCAATGCTACTAAACAATGTTTGTCATCTGAATATCTCACCTAAAATTCAGCCCAGAATTTTCACTTGAATCTTATGCTGACATTTGAGGAGTTCTGAAAAAGGAAGAAGTCATGTCTTAGAGGCTCTTTCTTGCTTGCATGCTTGCTTGCTTGCTTTTTTTTCTAGATTCAGGCCTGAAAGGACATGAGTTTGAAGTTTTGTCATAAATTAGGTGGTTAGTGTAGTGAGAAACAAGACAGGCGGGACAGATGAACAAAGTAGAAATGTCATTAATTAGGAATTTTGCAGAGGTTGTACCAGAGAGTAATAGATATAGGAGATGTAGCCATAAAAATACTTTGTTCAGGGACAGAAAACATAATTCTTGTAGAGAGGGAGTTGGTAGGTTAGGCAGGGAAGGGCTTGGGAAGAAATCAGAGTTCAGGATGTTAGTCACAGAGGAACAGGAAGCAGGAACACTTACATGCATAGATTTAGAGCAGAATAAAGAAGATGGTCAAAAAAAGCTAGACCCATGAGTTGTTTCCATCATACTCCATAGCAAATGCCACTACACTTTACTTACTCTACACACCCTTCCAAATGCCTCCAGGATTGACCTCAGAATCCAGGGCAGATTGAAGTGGAAATCAACTAGTTGCAGCTTCCAAGAGTGTGAGGTCAGGGTTTTGAATGAGCCATGTAATACCTGTATACTTAGAAAAGTCGTATCTCTAAATGCCCTTGTTTCAGAGGGTTTCAGAATTTTGAGCACTCTTAAACTCTTTAGGATGGGCTGGAAGAGTTAGCTGCTCAGTGTTAATGATATTAACAAGTATGTCATCTGTCAGGTCCACCAATGTGAAGCTGTCATCTGTGCAGATTCCACCCCACATGATTTCCTTAAAAGTGTTGCAGTTTGCAGATTGTAGCTCATTCTATGCTGGAAGAGAGAAAATGTGAGGTCTCCTGGATTTTTCTAAGGGTCTGCACAACTCTCAAGTTAAATCCATTTCCATTTCAAGTGAAATAATTACTTAGGATGAGGACAGTTGTAGTTCTCAGATCAGTTCATCATTAGCTAAGTTATTGTGTATCTGATAACTCCAAAGTTATGGATTTATTTTGGGAAATGAAAATAAACAAAAATCAAAGAAATGAGACCAGAATGAGTTTCATAGGCTGCCAACCATAAAAGACACCATTTGAATTTATGAATAATGAATAGACAGGCTTTCACTTGGAATCAATTTACTTGGTTGCTACCAACTTCCCTATGAAACATATAAGCATTAACTTACATGCTGGTCACTTCTTAGGACACATTGAGAAATACACCAGGAACACTAGATGGTGTCAGAAGTAATTTTTAGTGTGAAAGGAGTCTACTTTATTCCTTTTTGAGTTTCTTACCCTTATAAAAACCTTCAAGTCTAGAGAAATGCTGAAAATCTTCCTAAAGGAGAGCATTCAGATCAGCTAAATTAATACATGGGCGAGAAAGTTTATTTATCTAATTCCTAACACTGTGATTCCACCCAGGGCTAGAAGAAAAATAGGGTGGATTAGGAAGTCAGAGACTGGTTCTGGTGATGCCATTTAATAGCTATTAAATCTTAGACAAGTCTTCAAGTCTTCTGTTATTGCTGGCAATATTATAAAAGCTACTTATAGAATTGTTTTGAAAACTAAATAAATGAATATAGAGGGATATCACTAAACCATAAAGTATGAGTATTTTAGGTCTAAATCCATTTCTTTTACATATTTAGGCTGCCTATATTAAAACGGAAAGGTACAAACACATTTTCTGTAAATAAGGCATTATGACTGCATGTTTGTATCCCCTGAAATTTATACCTTGAAATCCTCACCCCCAAGTTGATGGTATTAGGAGGAGCCTTTGGGACTTGATTAGGTCATGAGAGAGAGTTGAGCCCTCATGAATGCAATTAGTGACCTGATTAAAGAGTCCCCAGAGAGCTCTCTTGATTTTTTTTTTCCCACCTGTAGGGATGCAATGAGAAGTCAACAGTCTGCAACCCAGCAGAGGGTCCTCACCAGAACCTGACCATGCTGACACCCTGCTCTTGGACTTCTAGCCTACAGAACTCTGAAGAATAAATTTCTGTGGTTTATAATCCACCCAGTCTATGATACTTTGTTTTAACAGGCTGAATTGACTAAGACAGGAGTGACTGGGTCTATCAGGGTATTGCTTTGATGAAAAAGTTTTTTGGAAAGAACATGCATTTCATAGGGGAATATAGGTTTCCTCATTCAAAAGTTGCACCAAATGAATAAAATAGAAATCATTACCCACCATTTTTTTTCTCTTTCCTTGAATGTGAGGGAGAGTAGGATGATGTAAACTCGTAAAGGTGGCAACCATTTCTCCAACACCATCTGTCAGCAGATAGGGTCTTTACCATAAATTTCCTCCTGCGTCAGGCCTTTGTGATTATCAGAATTCAGGGAGCATGACGTGAACCTGAAAAGGAAAATCTACTGGCATTGGCAGAATTTGTACTTCAGTTTGTACTCTTGCCTATAAACTCAGACTTATAAACAAGTGATGTGGGTTGGCTGTGTCCACCACCCCAATCTCATCTTGAATTGTAGTTCCCATAATCCCCACATGTCTTGGGAGAGATGAGGTGGGAATAAATGAATCATGGGGATAGTTTCCCCCATCCTGTTCTCGTGATAGTGAGTTCTCATAAGACCTGATGGTTTTATAAAACCTTGTATGTTTTATAAGCACTCCTTCACTGAGCACTCATTCTTCTCTTTGCTGCTGACATGTGAAGAAGGATGTATTTGCTTCCCCTTCCACCATAATTGTAAGTTTCCTGAGGACTCCCTAGCCATGCTGAACTGTGAGACAATGAAACCTCTTTCCTTTATAAATTACCCAGTGTCAGGTGTGTCTTTATTAGCAGCGTGAGAACGGACTAATGCAACAAGTGGATCTTTACATTTGGAAATTTGAGCAGAATTTGAAAATATTAAACTTTATTCTGCATAATTGTGTTCCTTTTATTTGGAAGAGAGGCCATTTTGAAGATAATGAATGCTGTTGCTCTTTAATTTTTCTCTCGTGCTATTCTTCCTGGGACTACACCCTACTTTATTGACAATGTCTCGTTAGTCCTCACAAAAATGATGTCCCCTGTGATTGTCTTTTTCTCAAGTTTCTCCTGAAAGAAATGAGTTTGGAACCATCTGTGAGAAATTGAAGAATTCAAAAAATTTCTAAGAGCTGAATGAAAATAATTTACATTTTTCAGTTGGAAACAAAAAGCAGGGTCTCTTGAGAAACACAATCTCTGTTCACCTTCCTCTGAGAGATGTGTGTTTGCAAAACCAAATCTGCCAACAGTACACTTCAAGGACTCTCTTGAAACTGATCCCAAGCACATTGAAAACATAAACAAAATTTGTTGGTTTCTGTTTTATGCATATCATTAGGGTCATAGAATGATGAGGAATCAGGGTTCTTATTTGTTAAATGAAATGCTGTTAAATTCACATAGTAAAAGATGTCAAATAAATTTATAGGGGAGACAGAGTGAAAATGGAAATTGCAATCATTTAGGCATGAACAATATTTTGTGTTTATTACCTGATCCTTCTCAAAGGAATTTAAGGAAATTATATAGTGTTAAAGATTTGAAGAAAACATTACTGAATCACACTTGAGAATGACCTGCGAGTGGGGCAAATCACCCCTGAAAAGTCATTCTGCTTCAGCATGAACATGCACAATGACTGCATCTCCGTCCCTTTGGTAGGCAGTTTGCAGGTTAGAATCTTCTTATAATGAGTCAAAATTTGTCTCATTTGTTTTATCCACTTGTCCTAAATTCCACCTCACCAATATATAATTTTTTGTTGTAAATTACAGGCTTTCAAGAAGTCGAAGATAAATCCTTTATCCTATACAAGTTTTCTTCAGAGGAATCTGAAAGGAAATTACATGTTGTTTTCCTTTATGCTTCAAATATGCTTGGTAGATGTTTGCAGAAGTCTGAAAGTCTTTCATTCTATGGATGACACTTCTGCCTTGCTCTGTTATGATGATAGTAGGCTGTTATGACTGGCTAAATGGTGCATCCGCAGTCAACAGAGATATTGAGATGTCTGTCACAGATATAAAACAGAATTGCTCTTTTCTCCTGGATCTTTGATTTTCTAAGGCAATATATGTAATTGCAGCTCTGGCATTTCATCTTCCTAGTATCTATTAGTGGAATGGCCATGGAGGTTGCAACCTGAGAAGCCAGTTCCAGATTTTCTCTGATGTCTGTCAGACAATATTGGGATTTACATTCCCTTCTTAGTTGATAGCAATTGAAAGTGCCACTGAGGCAGCCAATGATACAATTGATCAGCTTGGACTGATAAATAACTGAGTACCTAGGGCCTGATTTGTGTGTTAGCCTTCTAGTTTCTGAGAAAAAATAAAACTTTCCTAAATAAAGACACTGGTTGGGTAGCTGAGATCAGAAACTCAAGGTCAGTGTGTGATTCAATGGCAGTGCAGTAGCCTCAGACTTGCCCTGCCTCGCTCCACTTTTGAGGTTGGTTGACTGCCCTGTGACTGTACAGAGGTCCTGATGGTTTACCTGTTGCACTGCTTTGTTTGATGTGCATAGTATTCCTATTGCAATTCCCCTGTCTTGATGAATCAGCTCTATCTAGGCAGCGGGCAAGAAGAACATATTGGGCAGTTACATTCTCAGCTCAGATCACTTTGCTCTTTGTGAAGTCCTCCTCTCTTATTTATATGTACATTACATATATATATATATACACACACACACTATATATATATATTGCTTATCTATTTTTATATACATAAATTGTTTACAGATGTTGGAAAAGAGGTAGCAGAAGTCTGATCACAGAGAAAAGGGAAAGGATATTCTTACTTCTACCCTGTAATATTTTCCCAGAACTCTATCTTATCATTTTCTGTGCTTACTCATCAACTCTGTAAGAAATGGGGGGAAAAGATTTCTTCCCTTAACTTTCTATCCTTCTCAAGTGCTTGTGTGTACAACTGTTTTTTGGTCAACATTTTATATTGGATATTTCTGTAGACTAATGAATTAAATCTAAATTATTGAAACCTGAAGATTAAAGATTTATACGGTGTTTAAAATGTGGGGTAAGTATAGTTGGGATAAGTTATTGATGTCAGAGTGAGGGATTCTCTGGCCTGGTGATTAGATTTCTTATTCTTCTCAGAGAGCCTTTGGTGGTTTCATCTATTATTTTCTTCTGTTTTTAAATTTGTTATAACATGTAGCCATAATTTTTCAATACAGAAATACAGTAATTAAAAAAACTCCACCAGAAGTCTAAAATAAAATAAAATAATTACTTACTGGAAAGTTAACCATTTTCTGAGGGTTCCATTTCCCTGTTTGTTCTGGGCTCCCGGCATTTAGATTTTCTTGACTTTACACACCTGGTAAACAGTTGGAATGGGAAGAAGAATACATCATAAATGTCTGAAGATGTAAAGAAGATTAAGCCTCTGTGAGCCTACCAGAGCTTCTTGGTTACATACATTTCTCCACCATAGGTTTAGGAAAAAACTTGATGAGACAAACATTTCAGTTTTCTCACTTCCCTTTATCAGCCTGTAGCTAATATAAGCAAGAAACCCATCAACTCCCAACTTTATGGAGCTCTAGGGATTGCCTTAAGCCAAAGAAAAAACTTCACATGTATCAGGAGAGGAAGATCATATGATCTAACTTGGTAACTTGTTTCCCTAAATGTGCAAGGCTTTCTCAAATTTTTTTTGTTAAAGTCTTATCCCTTCTCTAATCCAAACCTTGCCCATAGTATTCTGCATTCCTGGAATGTCTCCCTACTCTGTCCACAAGCAAAGCTTTAGTCACTATCAAATCTCAATTCAAATGCTTCTCTGTGAAGTTCCTCTTTCTTTACCAGGTAAATACATTTGCCACTTTTTTATTCTGCTTATGTGCTCAATACAATAGTAATCTTGTTGGATGTTGTTATCTATATGCTGATATATACACTAATTTTCTTGAGTGCAGCGACATACGATATGTATCTTTTTTTTTCTTTTAATGAAATCTCACTGTGTCACCCAGGTTGCAGTGCAGTGGTGTGATCTTGGCTCACTGCAACCTCCATCTCTTGGGTTCAAGAGATTCTCCTGCCTCAGCCTCCTGAGTAGCTGGGATTACAGGTGTGAGCCATGATGCCCAGCTAAGTTTTGTATTTTTGGTAGAGACGGGGTTTCGCCATGTTGGCCAGGCTTGTCTCAAACTCCTGACCTCAAGCCATCCACCTGCCTCTGCCTCCCAAAGTGCTGGGATTACAATGTGAGCCACCATGCTCACCAATATATATATCTTTAATACAGGTTTGCTATAATTCAGATCCTAACGCTTAGTCATCCAGATATGTGGAGACATTCTTTAAAGTGGTTGTTACCTACTTCTTTTCTTTGCTATCCGTGGGCTGTAAATAGTTACTGGGATGATCTCTCAGTTTGTATTTTGGATCATAGAGCTGCTTCTCTGCTCTGCGTTAAGAAGAAAGAGTAATTAGTCTCAAATTACTTTGTGTTTATATTAGATTACACATTTATATTTGAAATAGAATCAGTTCAATGACTAAGATGAAATACATAACATTTATCCATGGAGTCACAATAACTGTTCCTTGTTACAGAAATCATGGAGAAGGTGATATTTCCTTTATTTCAGATTTTCTTAGGTTCAATTTGCAGTATCATAAAATAACAATGATGTTCTAAGTCTTTGCATTTGCACCAACTCTTACACTTTATATATACTCCCTTCAGGGTACATTTTCAATTCATGAAGATGCTTGGTTGCAGGCAGTATGCTTGGCACCTTTGACACAGAGAAAAATAATACAAAGTCCTTGACTTTTAGAAGTCACAGTGACGTTGTGTAAAATACTTTATAACAGCTTATAAATACACATACACATGCATACATACATACATACGTGTACCTACACATGTAGATATACAGCGGGACTCAGCTGATAGGGAAATACATTCTGTCTACATTTGAAATCTATTGACATAGATTATCTTCTAATATTGATAAGAATCCTGTGAGGCAGGTATATCGGTTAGGTTTGTATTTAACAGTGAATGATAGAAATCCATAAATTGGAGACTTACACAAGATATGTATTTATTTCCCAAGTTAAAAAAAAAAAAGCCAGGAAGAGGAGCTCCAAGGCTATTTAAATGGTGATTCTACAGCCATGGAGGAGGCAGAGTCCTTAGAGCTTTCCTCCATGGAGTGTCTAGATTATGGTCTTCATGTCAGCAAGGTTGATAATGAATGTTTGAGTTTGGAGGAGAAGGGAGGACTCTTTCTCTTTCAAGGAGGCTTGTGAATGTCTCATGCAATAATTCCAGTTTGGTAGAGAATTGGAACTTTGCAGTTGAAGAACTGCAGACTCAGGAAGTGATGTGGTGATGCATGGAGTTAGAAGACCTGTATTCTTGGGCAGTTCAATCATTTACTAGAGATGGGATTTGGAGCAAATCACTCATTTCTGTACATGCTCAATTTATCACTGGAAAAAAAAATCTCCAGTATAAGAGAGCTTTGTAATAATTAAATGAAAGAGTGCATATGAAAACCATTTCAAACCATAAAGTACCATACTAATTAGTTATGGGTAGAGCTGAAAGTTTGGTTACATTACACCATTAGTTCAGTCAAACAATGATTTCAAAAGCCAGCAGATATAAGATTTTTCGAGAGTTTGCAGCTGCACATCACTTCCTTTAACAAATGTGTGGATTCATTTCCATCTTTCACTTTAGAGTTCTTCTAGGTTATATTGTTCTGCAGGAAAGATAAAAATGTACGTCTTTCTGTGGATGTTTCTTAGAGTAAAACAGCGAAATCCAGCTTCATTCTAGTTTGTGTTCAGAATGAACGAGGCTGAGAAAACACGAGAGTGCTGAGACTGAACAACTCAAGAGGAACATCGTATCTTGCTGCCTTGGCCACCTGGCAGGAGCGGGAAAACCACCAGAGCCACAGGAACTAGAGAACATCCAGAAGAGTTCTCCAACAGCTCTGGTCCCATACTGTACCTCAGCCTTGGAGGGATGAATTTTTATTAGAGCTCTGACAGTGAATGAGGACTTTAGGAAATTTATTCACCTGTTTGGGGACTTACTTTCCTCTTATAAGACATAACTATTTCCCCTTGGATTTATGTTTCCTCAAAATCCTTTTCTATCTTTTTTCTGTTGATTTAATTATTATTTAATAAAGTAGATTTAAATGAATACATTCTTTGAGGGAGAAATTGAGGTACGGAAAGAAATAACAAGTGAAGAGGATGGGGTGTTTACAGTTCTGGCTCTGCTGCTTACCAGTTCTGAGTTCTTGAACAAGTTATTTAGCATTTCTGGGCTTTGGTTTTCTCATTTGTAAAATGGGGTTAACAACACCTACCTCTCAAAGTTGTTGTGAGAGTTAAAGCAACCAGTGCAGTGCAGGCACACAGGAACCATTCATCATTCAATAAATGATGCTTGTTATTCAGTCCAGGTCAGGGCTGCATCAAGACACCCAGAACTCCTGATCAAAGTCTAATGCTCTTTCTACTTTATAAAATGCCTTTGCTGATCCCTTCCTGGCCTCAGTCAAAATGTGGGCTGCCATCTACTCCTCTGTTTATCTGGGTGGGAGGTAAGAGAGAAAAGAAGTTCGCCTAAATTATGGATGGTGTGATGTAGTGAGAGATCTTAGATGGTAAACAGAGAGGGGCCTAAGAGGTTTATACCTGCTTCAATTCACAGATGAAGAAACTGAGGCCCAGAGAGGGGAGGACTCGGTAGAAATCAACAGCTTTCCTTTTCTTTTAATGACTTTCTATAAACCTTTTTGGATTGCAGCAAAGCCCAAGTATGGATTTGTCTGTTCTGCCTTGCCTGGCCTCATATGTGCAGGGGCCACATTTGGCACAGAAGGAAAGTAAAGCCCAATTATGACTGTCTACAGCAGCTGGCACAGTTAGGATTTTAATATGCACTTAACAGTAGTTTTATAACCCTCATTTTGCAGCAGACTGGCTTCTCCTGTATGTCACTAATTAAATGTATTACTCTGGTTCACCATGGATAGAATGGATCAATGAGTGTTGTAATACATTGAAGGAGATAAAGCACTGTTCAAAGGCTTTGCATGAAATGTCATTGGTCTTATTAGTATTTCTAGCTTGATTCTTAAAATTCTCAGCAGCTTAGCAACCAGAATTATTCTTTGAAATATCATTTTAGTCCACCAATCGGAAAGCTAGCCTTTGGTTGGGGAGGAGGTGGGAGAGGTCTAAGTCTATAGGAGTGATTCTGTTGGAAAAAATCAAGTACAGTGGTCCCGAAAAGGTCCTTAAAGATTGCTAACACACATCCCTGAATTTTCATATAAGGAAAAAGACCCTGAGAAAGGATGTAATTTGATCTAGATTACATAACCAGATGGTGAAAGAACAGGGGCGAAATCTCCTGATTTGTAAGACAATATACAGAACTTAATGCATAGTTTGTTTTTGTTCTTTAGAATCCATGGAAAGAAGTAGAGACGTAAGGTAAAACATTGCCTAGCAATTTGAATTTAGATGGTTAAGTTCGTGGGTAAAAATTAAAAGCATGCCAAGAAAAAATGCTGCCTGGTGAATACTCTTCAAGCAAAATATAAGCTCGATAGTCATCTCCTTGAGATAGGCTTTTTACCCTTGTAGCCCTGTGCTGAGCAGTTAGTACATATGGGAGTAAGCGACTGATCAGCTGAAAAAGTTCTGAGATGAGCTGTCATTTCATTTCTTGAGCAGTAATTATCTTTTTTATTACTTGTGCAAGTCCAGAGAGGGAGTGTGGGGGTACTGGTCTACCTGCTTATCTATGTGCGTGCTCCTGTTCACAGGTTCGGGTCACTGATCCGTTCCTGCCTTTCCAAGCTGAGAGGTCAAATCCTCAGCCATAGAGCTCTTTTTGCTGAGGCGTAATTACTGTAAAGGGTGCATTTGGCTTTGCTGGGCCCTGGCTGTGTTTTTGAATATTGGACATTTCTCACTTCAGAGCCAGTGCCTGGTTGAAGACAGTGATGCATTTAAAACTAAACAATGCTGGGTCCATGGTAGGGCCCAAGCACAGCTGCATGGCCATGCTGGAGCTGTGACAGAGGATTCCAGCCTTCCAGAAGTCCTGTGATTTGCTGAAATGTGCCTGTGGGAGAGGGCTACTTCCATGCAAAGACCTCAAGGGAGACCCAGAACAGCGGAGAAAGATTTCTGTTGATGCTGGTGCAAAGTTGGGCTCTACTGTGGGCCTCTTTTTTTGTACCTCACAGATATGGGTCTGATACTGTCTGTGCCCCCAGCTTGGTGCAATAAACTCAGAAGACAGCCTGTTCTAAAGACAGCCCCTGTCAAAGAAGCATAGTTCTGTTGTTACTGCTGATCATCCTTACTCCTCCAATGCTAATATAGCAGAAGTAATTAAAATAATAGCATATACAGTAATAAAAAGAATCATAAAGAAACGACAATGGGTTTCATATACTTTACAAATATTAATTTATCTAAACAATCTTTCTAGGAAGGTATTATTTAACCCATTTCACAGATGTGGGCATTGAAATTTAGCACAACAAACTAAGTTGCTACTAAGGACCAGATGTACTTAAAACATTCCTCTTTGGTCCTTAAGTCATTGTCTTTTATACAACATGACATATTTGCACAGTTCTTTA
Source organism: Theropithecus gelada (assembly GCF_003255815.1). NCBI lineage: Eukaryota > Metazoa > Chordata > Mammalia > Primates > Cercopithecidae > Theropithecus > Theropithecus gelada. The sequence continues at coordinate 38,490,110 of NC_037681.1, forward strand.
CAATTTATAAACTAGATTCACTTCTGCTAACTCATTTGACTTTTAAAACAACCCCATAACCTCATTTTTCTTATGATCTTTATACTTTAGGAAATGTCTCAAATTTATATTTCTGGAAAGTGGCAGAACATTAAAAGTCAGATATCTAGGTATCTCTTACATTTGAAAACAAAATGAATGGAGTTTTGAATACATTGATATTGTACTGATCTGTGATTCCAAGAATACCTGCATTGTGCCCGGATCACATCCACTGCGCCTCATGGGTTCCCCAGGGAGGCATGCTTTCAGGGAGTTAGGGAATACAGAAGTGAAGAGCACATTATTATTAGCTGAGATTTGGCGTAAAAGTCAATTGCAGAGAATTCTGACAATCTGAATTGTGTGGAACACTTGTTATTAAGTAACTGGGCCTCAGCCTAAAGCAGGCCAAGAGGCCAGCTGCTCTGGTTCATTACCAAGCCCAGCATGCATCTTGGATTTTACCCCAGTGTGGTCCTTTGAATGGAAGGACCAGCAAAATGGAATCAAAGAACTGCAACCAGGCTCTGACTTTTAATGAATGTTGACCTGCAATTATTAGTTTAGCTTTGACCAGGATGGGAAAGGCAACAGAGGAAAAATGTGGGGAAATTAAATTTCTGCATCTTTATTCGTATCTGGCATAGAAGGGCAAACTCCCATGTTGCCTCTTCCTTCTTCAGATTCCTAAGACTGTTGGATCTGGACCTTTATCTGCCTTTCTCTCCAAATTAACTCTCTTTGTAATTTGTTAGAAGACCAGGACACTCTATGTGTTGCCTGCTCATCTATTGGATTCTTGTCAAACCCTTCAGAATGCCAGAGATCTGTTATTTTCCCCATGCTTGGCTGTTGATCCTTCTGTTTCTTTGAGGGCCATGGTTCTCTGTCTGTTATTAATAAATGATGCAAAAGATCCATTCATCCATTCACTCATTTAGCCCTAAGGTAAAACAAAAACATAAAGTTGAGTACCTTTCCAGTGTCTGATTTTGCTAGTATAAGAGCTACATCTGAATATTGATGGAATCAAACAAGAACATTTATAGGGAAAATAGCTGGGAGTGGAATTAATCCAATACTGAGATCAAGGATAAATATTGGAGCAGTGATGGGGAGTTATTATATAATTTGCGTGACTGACCACCATATTTCAACTTAGACCAGACTCCAGCACCATCCATATATCAGTGTTTATGCCAAATGCAAACAAAGTTATTGGTGGTCAGGTTCTGCTATAATTTAGCTCTGCTAAACTAGACATGTGGAAAATGAATATCTAAACAGGACATTAGGCAGGCACTTGCTATTCAGTGAGTATTAATGAGGAAGCAGATGATTTCTGGGATGGGAGTCAGGCTATCTGGATTTTCAGCTTGGACTTGCTACTAACCAACTTTCTGAGCTGGGGCTAACTCCTCTTTCTGGGTGTCACTTTTTCATAGTAAGATGAGAGGAGGGCAGCTCTTAAATGCTGTGGATCGAGAATTTCATGGCAGTGGGGTTATTTGCAAGAGGAAGAACAGCAGATTGTCTGAGAACCCCTTGTTCTCTTCATCTCTGAAAGTCCAATTTCAACTCCTTTTTCAAGCTTTTGCTAAAATAGTATCTCCTCTGAGAAGCCTGTCCTGATTACCCTGCTAAAGTGACTTCTGTCTTTCATCCTTCCAATGAATTTCAATTAGTGGAGTCTGTGCCATTTAATACCTTGTACTTCGTATTATTATTATTTGTGCTCATATCCTAGTCTTCTATTAGCCTTGTAGAAATCCTTAATAACAGGGCAGACATTTGATATTGTTTGGTTGTGTGTCTCCACCCAAATCTCATCTTGAATTGTACTCCCATAATTCCCACGTGTTGTGGGAGGGACCCAGTGGGAGATAATTTGAATCATGGCGGCTGTTTCCCCTATGCTGTTTTCATGGTAGTGAACAAGTCTCATGAGACCTGATGGTTTTATCAAGGGTTTCTGCTTTTCCATCTTCCTCATTTTATCTTGCCACCACCATGTAAGAAATGCCCATCACGTCCCACCATGACTCTGAGGCCTTCCCAGCCATGTGAGTCTGTAAGTCCAATTAAGCCTCTTTTACTTCCCAGTCTCTGGTATGTCTTTATCAGCAGCATGAAAATGGACTAATACAGTAAATTGGTACCAGTAGAGTGGGGCATTGCTGAAAAGATACCCAAAAATGTGGTAGTGACTTTGGAACTGGGTAACAGGTAGATGTTGGAACAGTTTGGAGGGCTCAGAAGAAGACAGGAAAATGTGGGAAGGATGGAACTTCCTGGAGACTTGTTGAATGGCTTTGACAAAAATACTGATAATGATATGGACAATGAAATCCAGGCTGAGGTGGTCTCAGATGGAGATGAGGAATGTGTTGGGAATTTGAGCAAAGGTGACCCTTGTTATGTTTTAGCAAAGAGACTGGCAGCATTTTGCCCCTGCCCTAGAAATTTGTGGAGCTTTGAAATTGAGAGAGATAATTTAGGGTATCTGGTGAAAGAAATTTCTAAGCAGCAAAGCATTCAAGAGGTGACTTAGGTGCTGCTAAAGGCACTCAGTTTTAAAAGGGAAGCAGAGCATAAAAGTTTGGAAAATTTGCAGGCTGACAGTGTGATAAAAAAGAAAATCCCATTTTCTGAGGAGATATTCAAGCCGGCTGCAGATATTTGTGTAAGCAATGAGGAGCCAAATGCTAACCCCCAAGACAATGGGGAAAATGTCTCCAGGGCATGTCAGAGACCTTTGTGGAAGCTCTTCCATCACAGACCTGGAGGTTTAGGAGGAAAAAATAGTTTCATGGGCAGGGCCCAGGGTCTCTGTGCTGTGTGCAGTGTAGGGACTTGGTGTGCTGCATCCCAGCCACTCCAGCTGTGGCTGAAAGTGGCCAACATAGAGCTTGGGCTGTGGCTTCAGAGGGTGCAAGCCCCAAGCCTTGGCTGCTCCCACGTGGTGTTGAGCCTGCGGGTGCACAGAGGTCAAGAATTGGGGTTTGAGAATCCACCTAGATTTCAGAAGACATAGAAATTCCTGAATGCCCAGACAGAAGTTTGCTGCAGGGTTGGGGCCCTCATGGAGATGTCTGCTAGGGCAGTGTGGAAGGGAAGTGTGGGGGCAGAGCCCCCACACAGAGTCCCTACTGGGGCACTGCCTAGTGGGGCTGTAAGAAGAGGGCCACCGTCCTCCAGAGCCCAGAACGGTAGGTCCACCTACAGCTTTCACTGTGCACCTGAACAGCTGCAGACACTCAACACCAACCCATGAAGGCCCTCTGAAGGGAGGCTATACCCTGCAAAGCCACAGAGGCAGAGTTGCCCAAGACCATGGGAACCTATGTCTTGCATCATTGTGACCTATATGTGACATCTGGAGTCAAAGGAGATCATTTTGGAACTTTAAAATTTGACTTCCCTGCTGGATTTTGGACTTGCATGGGCCCTGTAGCCCCTTTGTTTTGGCCAATTTCTCCCATTTGGAACAGCTGTATTTACCCAATACCTGTACCACTATTGTATCTATGAAGTAACTAGCTTGCTTTTGATTTTACAGTCTCATAGGCGGAAGAGACTTGCCTTGTCTCAGATGAGACTTTGGACTGTGGACTTTTGGGTTAATGCTGAAATGAGTTAAGACTTTAAGGGACTTTTGGGAAGTCATGATTGGTTTTAAAATGTGAGGACATGAGATTTGGAGGGGCCAAGGGTGGAATGATATGGTTTGGCTGTGTGTCCTCACCCAAATCTCATCTTGAGTTGTACTCTCATAATTCCCACATGTTGTGGGAGGCATCCTGTGGGAGGTAATTTGGATCATGGGGCTATTTTCCCCCATACTGTTCTCATGGTAGTGAACAAGTCTCATGGTTTTATCAGGGGTTTCTGCATTTGTATCTTCCTCATTTTCTCTGGCTGCCACTACGTAAGAAGTGCCTTTTGCCTCCTGCCATGATTCTGAGGCCTCCCTAGCAATGTGGAAATGTAAGTTCAATTAAACCTCTTTTTCTTCTCAGTCTCAGGTATCTCTTTATCGCCAGCATGAAAACAGACTAAAACAACCTTCTTTATCTCTCTCAGTCCCTAGCACAGTGGTTGGCATACAATGAATATTTGTTTAATGCTTTGTGGTATAATAATTAAGTCAATCAGTGTCTGTCTGGCTGACTGAATAAATGAATGTACACATGAATGAATGAATGATGTGTGAGGAATATGGAAATAGATTGATATAGTGTCTCTAAACCTAATATTTTTCAGTGTAATATATCTTTGTTTGAGGCATGGTGCTAAATATATATATGGTCTCACTGAATTTCACAACAATCATGTAAAGTAGGTATTATTCCCCTTTTAGAAAAACTAAGCAATATACCCAAAGGTTATATTGGAACCCCAAAGTGTCTGACTACAAAACCCACATTCTTAGCAACTGGACTACATGCCTGGTGTCTTCAGCCGATGAGGCAGAGAGCAAGGATGCAGTCATACATCAACTATTAGAGACTAATTGGATGAGTCTTCTCTCCAGTATTTGTCACATGTATCTACTTTCCTTTTGGAGTCTCAGAAAACATGACAATCTCATTTTCAAACAACATTCAAGCAACTCATGGCTATTACCTCTCAAACGAGACCACAGAAGAGTTTCAGGCTTATTGGCCAACATCCCATTATATTGGTTCAGTGTCAACTATGGTGTTCATTTTGGTTGCATTTTAGACTGACTATTCTATGCAATTATGCACAGTCTTATTGCTGTTTATTTGAGAGTTCTAGAAATCTCCTCTGATTTTAGTGAGATATTTGTTTAAGAGGTTCATTGTAGTGAGACCTACATTAACACAACTTGAAAATGTTTTCCTCATGGTCCCTGAATTGTAGGGCTATGTCATATTCCTGATGGTTAAGATTGTTTTGGATGCTAACTGTTAATGTCAAAACCAAATTAGGGATGTAAAATAACAAGCCAAGAAAATCTGTGATTCAACATTGCCCTCATACTTTGCAGTTAGGATGAATGTCTGGGGCAGTAATGGTGAATAACATCATTTATTTTATTTTTTAAACTAAAATTAAAATTAAATTAAAATGTTTGATAGACTTTATTATTTTAGAACAATTGTAGGTTCTCAACAAAATTTAGCAGAAAGGACAGACAATTCTCATATACTCCTTTTCCCCATACAAGCACAGCTTCCTCCACTATCAACATCCTGCACCATAGTGGTACATTTATTGCAACTGATAAACCTGTGATACATCATTATTACCCAAAGTTTATACTTTACATTGGAGTTCATTCTTGAAGTTCTACATTCTGTGAGTTTGGACAAATGTATAATGATATGTTTCTACCATTATAGAATCACGCCGAATAGTTTTACTGCAACGGAAGTCCTCTATTCTTTACCTATTCATGCTTTCCTCCTCCCACCCCCTTGCAAGTACTGATCATCTTACTATCTCTATAGTTTTGCCTTTTCCAGAATGCCACATGGTTGGAATTATACAGTATGTTGCCTTTTCAGCTTGACTTCCTTTACTTAGCAGTGTGCATGTAAGATTTCTTGATGTTGTCTCATGTCTTGATAGCTCCTCCCTCCCTCTCTCACTCCCTCCCTTCCCTACCCCATCCCTCCCTTCCCCACTCCATCCCTCCCTTCCCCACTCCATCTCTCCCTTCCCCACTCCATCTCTCCCTTCCTTCCTTCTNCTCCCTTCCCCACTCCATCTCTCCCTTCCCCACTCCATCTCTCCCTTCCTTCCTTCTTTCCTTCCCTCCCTCTTTCCTTTCTTCCTTGACAGAGTCTCATTCTGTCACTCTGTTGTCCAGGCTAGAGTGCAGTGGTGTGATATTGTCTCACTGCAGCCTTGAATTCCTAGACTCAAGCAATCCTCCCACCTCAGCCTCCCAAGTAGCTGTGACTACAGGTGCACACCACCATGCCTGGCTAATGTTGTTTATTTTTGTAGAAACCAGGTATCAGTATGTTGCCAAGGCTGGTCTTGAACTCCCGGGCTCAAGCAATCCTCCCACCTTGGCCCCCCAAAGACCTGATTATAGGCATGAGCCACCTCACCTGGTCCTCATTTCTTTGTATTGCTAAATAATATTCCAGAGTCTTGATGTGCCACAGTTTATTTATTCATTTCTCTACTGAAGGGCATTTTGGATGCTGTCAATTTTTGGCAATTACAAATCAAGATTCTCTAAACACCTATGTGCAGGTTTTTTATTGTGGGCATACGTTCTCAATTCATTTGGATAAAAACTACAGAGTGCAATTGCTGAGTTATATGGTAAGATTATGTTTGGTTTTGTCAGAAACTGCCAAACTGTCTTCCAAAGTGGCTGTACCATTTTGTATTCCCACCAGCAACGAATAAGAGTTCCTATTGCTCTACATCTTCACCAGTATGTGGTGGTGTCAGTTTTCTGGATTTTGGCCATTCCAATAGGGATGTGGTGGTATCTCATTGTTTGATTTGTATTTCATAATGTCATAAGTCTATTCATATACTTACTTTCCATTTGTATATCTTCTTTGGTTCAGGTCTTTTGCCCCCATTTTTTTTTAAAGTTAAGTTGTTCATCTTCTTGTTGAGTTTTAAGAATTATTCTTTGTATATTTTGGATAATAGTTAATCAGCTATGTCTTTTGCAAATGCTTTCAATCAGTTTGTGGCTTGCCTCCTTATTCTCTTGATAGTGTCTTCTGCCAAGTAGAAATTTTAAATTTCAATAAAGTCCAGTTTATCAGTTACTTCTTTCACGGATTGTGTCCTTAATGTTGTATCTAAAATGTCATTGCCATACTCAGTCATCTAGATTTTATACTGTTACCTTCTAAAGGTTTGATAGCTCTGTGTTTTACATTTAGGCCTACAATCCATTTGGGGTTAATTTTTAAAAATAGTGTAAGGCCTGAGTCTGGTCTCTTTTGCATGTGGATGTCTAATTGTTGCGGCATCATTTCTCAAGAAGACTATCTTTTCTCCATTAGGTTGTCTTTGCTCCTTTGCTAAAGATCAATTGACTATATTCATGTGGGTTTATTTTTGGACTCTTTATTCAGTTATATTGAAGTATTTATCTATTTTTCCATTAATACCATACTGTCTAGATTACTGTAACTATAAGGAAAGCCTCAAAGTTGGGGGTATCAGTCCTTTCACTTTCTCCTTCTGCTTCAGTATTGTGTTGGCTATTTTGAGTCTCTTGTTCTCTATGTAACTTTAGATGCTTTGTAAATATCCATAAAATAACTTGCTGAGATTTTGATTGAGAATGCATAGAACTTATTGATAAAATTGAGAAATGGGCTGGGCGCGGTGACTCAAGCCTATAATCCCAGCACATTGGGAGGCCAAGACAGGTGGATCATGAGGTCAGGAGATCGAGACCAGCCTGGCTAACATAGTGAAACCCCATCTCTACTAAAAAAAATACAAAAAACTAGCCGAGCGAGGTGGCGGGCGCCTGTAGTCCCAGCTACTTGGGAGGCTGAGGCAGGAGAATGGCATAACCCCGGGAGGCGGAGCTTGCAGTGAGCTGAGATCCGGCCACTGCACTCCAGCCTGGGTGATAGAGCGAGACTCCGTCTCAAAAAAAAAAAAAAAAAAAATTGAGAAATGGCATCTTGATGATAGTGAATCTTCCTATCCAGGAACATGAAATAGCTTTTAATTTTTGTAGTTCTTCTCTGGTTTCTTTTATCAGAGTTTTGGAATTTTTCTTATATATGAGAAAAATAGATCTTGTATATGTTATGTTAGACTTAAATCTAAGTATTTCATTTTTGGAGGTGTTAAAGTAAATGGCATTATGTTTTTAAATTTAAATTCTACTTGTTCTTTGCTGGTATATAAGAAAACGATTTACTTTTGTATATTAACCTTGTATCATGAAACATTGCTATAATTACTTATTAGCTCCAGAAATTATTTTTTGCTGATTGTTTCAGATTTTCCACGTAGATTTTTATGTCATCTATGAACAAAGACAGTTTCATTTCTTCCTTTCCCATCTGTATATCTTTTATTTCCTTTTCTTGTCTTACTGCATTAGTTAGGGCTTCCAGCATGATTTTGAAATGGAATGGTGAGAGGGACCATTCTTGTCTTATTACTGAGCTTATTGGGAAAGCTTCTAGTTTCTCACCATTAAGGATAATGATAGCCGAAGGTTTTATTGTAGATATTCTTTATTGAATTGAGAAAGCTCTCATCTATTTCTAGTTAGTCAATCATTTTCATCATAAATGGATGTTAGATTTTGTCAAATGCTTTTTGCTGTAGTTATGTGATTTTTCTTCTTTAGCCCATTGAAGTGATAGATTATATTAACAAATTTTCAAATGTTGAATCAATCTTGCATACCATAAGATAAATCTTACTTGACTGTCATTTATAATTCTTTTTCTACACTGTTGGATTCTGTTTGCTAATATTCTATTGAGGATTTTTGCATTTCACTACTTATTCTTGTTGCATCAATTATCCTGTGATTCGGATTAAGTCAAAATATTTTCTATGGTTGAATCCAATAAAAATATCACAAATATAGCATTCTTGTATAGAGAGTACAATATGATAAAAAAGAAAGTGAATATTTATTGGTTATTCATACTATATTACTTAATTTAATTCTCGTAAGTAATGTAGAAATGTTATAGATTTTTTCAGATTAGAAAATAATTCTCCCTTTATTTAATCATCAATGCATTTTATCTGTATACAACACACATTGTAGAAAATAATTAGATTCAGCTTCAGTACCTATCCAGGAAGTAACAAAGCTCTTCGACTTAGCTCTACCTGATTACAAAGTTTATGTTTTTTCTACTATAGCATATGAACGCCAGTTTATTTTAAACTGATATGTACTATCATCCTTGGAAGTGATGCTGAAATGGGAGAAAGTCATAAGAATTTATAATTCTTCCAACAGTAGATGTAAGGCTCTGCCCAAGCTTAATCCTTCTGAAGGCTTCAGGCCATCTGTTGTAGTCTCAGGGCTTCCTAGAAGAAGGATGCATGAGAACAAGGTTTTCCCACCCCAACTGACTCCCCCATCTAGAGGCAAGTACTTAAAATCTGACAGTCATTGGTCCAGTCATTCAGATCACAAATATAACCCCCATGTGGTATCAATAATACCTCTTTTCTTTCAACTGGACTCTGAGGAGTGTTTAACTGATTCAAGGAAGAACCATGGACAACCAATGAGTCTCCATCCTGTAGGTGGCCAACCGCTGTGCCCATAGGCAGGTTGTCTGCCTTGGATCACTTCGATAGTTGTAAACAGATACTCAGCTCACTGTGGGGCCATGATGTCCAGTCGTTTTTTTAAGACAGGGTCTTGCTTTGTTGCCCAGGCTAGAGTGCAGTGGCATGACCTTGGCTCACTACAATCTCTGCCTCCTGGGTTCAAGCAATTCTCATGTCTCAGTCTTCTGGGTAGCTGGGATTATAGGCATGTGCCAGCATACCCGGCTAAGTTTTGTATTTTTAGTAGAGATGGGGTTTTGTTATGTTGTCCAGGCTGGTCTCAAACTCTTGACCTCAAGTGATCCACCTGCCTTAGCCTCCCAAAGTGCTGGGATTACAGGTGTGAATCACCACACCCAGCCCCATCCTAGTTTTTGTCAGTCCCCATTTTCTTTGTGTGAGTCACATTTCATCCCCTTGGCCATTACTCAGAGTCTTACTGCATATGTATTGATTTCCTACGACAATGGGCAACAAAAATCTAACTCTGGAGCATCTGCTTGAAGTCCAGATTTCCTGCTGCTGTTTTCAGCTTACCTGAGCAAGGGCATAATGGAGATTGTGACCATCTCTCCTTCCACACTCCTATTGTCACCTGACCATCCTGGTTGTCCTGTCCAGGACTGGTACCTGGAATAGGTTCCTCCTAGTTCTGGTGTTCTCAGTATTCCTGCAGCCCTATTTTGCATCAAGGTTATGGCAGGATATTACAAATGCCTAATGCAGGATGCACTGTGAAGTCCAGTTTTTGGTATGACTTCTTCTTTTCAGAACTGCGAAGAACCAGCCTTGGCTGAGCTGTCCTGACCAAGAGGGCAGTCAGTATTATGACAACTTCCCTATTAATACTTTCCAACGTGGCTGTTTCAGGCTTAGGGAGATTGAGAATTCTGATAAGCTCAAATGCATTGTATTTAAATGATTGCATAAACAGATGTGATTGATGGTGACTACTCATCAATCTCACAGAGCGGCTAGACCAGTGCAAACTCAACAGCATCTCAATTCCACTGCCAAATTAGTCCAGGCTGATCCTAATGCTAGACAGTCCTTTATTATGAGTAACTCATGCAGCTGTACAAACATGCCTCAGATCTATTTGTTTCTTTAATCCAATTGAATTCCACTAGGACATCTTTTCATTCTCTTACTGCTATGATTTATGGTTGTAGTGATAAGCCTTCTGTAATCCTAAAGCTTAAAGGGCTTCAGCACCCTGGCCTGGGGAAGTCATCAGGTTTAGTGGAAACAGAATTGGTCTTAGCATCAGACACTCTATCTCAGAGTCATGTGGCAGCAGATCATAAAGTTGGTCTGTTCCTTCTCTTTCCCTCCATCTCTCTCCACAGTCTCTTTGGCAAATTGATGAACACATACACTATTGAATTAAAGCTAATTTTAGTTCCAAAGCCATTAAAAAAATAAGTTCCTGGGGGAATTTTAAGTAATTTCATTTCAGCTGATTAAGATATTTAGATATAATGCATCACATTTTATGCTTGAAAACACTGTCAAAGTCAAAAGCACGCTAAGTATAGTGTGTCCTATGAGCTGACATATTGTTAGTGGGATCTATTAAAATATTTGACAACTCAGTGAAAAATTTCTTAAAAGCTTTCCTAATTCCTTAGTCATAAGAGAAAAGTTCAGAGTGTCTAGACACCTGTACGATGGATTCCTAATGATCAAAGATCTGTTTGCAAATTAGTATTTTTACAGTCTGCTCTTAACTTAGATGTAGCCTTGTTTCTGAGCCTGTTTTTATTCCCATTTTAATTTTAGTCTTATTTAATGATTTCTAATCCCTACATTTCAAGAATCATTTAGCCATATACACAGAGTTAATTACCAGCAAATCCCATGTGACAGGTAGTAAAGAGGTCCTTGAGAAAATATCTTATTAGTCTTTTATATAAAAATAATATCATGTCCAGAGATATACAGTCTCTTTACAAATTGCCCCTGGCTGCTCTTTACATACATACCAAGCCTATAAATAGGAGACCAGGTTAATATTGTTATCCTCAGTGTGCACACAGCCTTCTACACAGTACACAAACATTTCTTAAGTACTTACTATGTGCTAGACATTTCACTGGTGCTGGACATGAACAATTTCATTTAATTCTGATAATTGTCCTAATAATTGATTCTGAGATTACTTCTCTTTTAAAGATGAGAAAACAGAGGCTTCAAAGATCTTAAATGACTTTCCTGAGATAACATATTTAGGGATTTTTGGAACTGGGATTTGAACCAAATTAGTGTAATGATAGGGCTCTGTCGTGTAACCATCATATCTTGGTATCATACATACTTACTGTATGAAGCACGATGTACGATTTTTATATAAAAGAATATCGTGCAGTGTTCTGTGGGATCAAAAGGAGGCATTATCTGCCTATGGTTCACTTAAGTACCACTTATGTGACAGCCCTGTTTCATGAATGCTAGCCATGAATATGAGGAGGAATGTTCCAACACGGAGCCACCCTAGGTGGCATTGGATTAAATTAAAGGATATTTTTAGAGTCCCCAACTCCTCACCCTAAAACACTTTCTCCCTTACTAGAGATCTCTTTCTCCCTGTTTCCCTTAAGACAGGGTTCTTGTCACTACAGTGTAGTACAAGGAACAGGGAATTTGCTGTCAGAAAGACACAAGTTCAAATCTCTGGTCCATGATTTGCAAATTTTATCATTTTGAGCATATAACATCAAACCTCTGAATTTAATTTTACTGTTATACAAACAATAAATTATACAAATGGGGATTTATACAGATGAGGATATTACTATTGACCTCACAAGCATATTTTGAGAATAAAAGATGAAAAGGGAAGGAAATGGGTGAAATATGACCTACGAAGCTCAACACCTGCAGTGCAGTGTGTGATCAGCCAGTGCAGTATCCCCTTCGCTCTCAGGAAGGTTTCTACGCCACTTTTTGTAGTTTGGCACAATCATACTTCAAACTAGATTTTCTTTCTCAAAAGGATAGCTAAACACCAAGCCCGACATTTCATTGGTTTCTTCTTTTCAAGGAAATTAAAATGTGAAATGTTTTACTAAGGATGTGTTTTAGGGGTATACATTAGTGCTGCAAAATTCAACTCCAGGACAGGTAATTTTTCTTGGGATGTGTAGTTTCTAATCTGTGATGGTTCTAAGCACTAACAGGAAAAGGGATGAGAGAGTTGAGTCCAAAGAGATACTCTAAAGAAAGCAAAACTGAAGTTCTCTGCCATAAACTCTAAAATGTAATGAAAATGTTAGGGTCCATGGGTTCTTTGAAGCTCTAATGTGAAGTTTCTATTTCCTTGGACAGTGATACCAAGGCATAGCTCTGCTCTGCAAAACTACACTGGAGTTACGGTATTTCCAAACAGCTCCTTCCCATCAGTAAGTAAGCAGTCTTGGTCGTAATCAATAAGTGCAATTAGAATGGCATCCCATTCCTTAAGCTACTCACTATAATGCCATTCTCAGATGATTGCTAGGCAAAGAGAAAGCACTTTGATCACCATTCCAGTTTGTTGAATACATTTATTTAGTGTTAAATTCTGCTTCACCACAAGACCCACCTCCACATCCCAAAGAAGTATATCAGATGTGACTCTACATGACTAAAATCTTTCCTTTCAGTTTATTTTATTTCTCCACTACTTCCTCCTGCTGATTTCCTACCTTCTTTCTCTTCCTCCTCCTCCTTTTTTTTTTTTGAGACATTAAGGGTTGATGTAGTTAAAATTATTTTTTCTCTGTTCAGATTTCAAGCCTTTGGTGAGATTAAATAAACTATTTTTAAATAATGAAATATTTAACTGCCTTAGTTTTCTAGGGTGCTAAATATGTTTTTGTTTTTCATAATACTGTGTTCCTTCACTCTTTGATCGTATGGATGCTCGCTGAGCACCTTATACGTGTCCTGGAATATAGATGCATCTTTCCTATGGTTCCCGCTCTGAAAGAGCTTGTAGGAAGTAAAGATATGACTAAAATTACTTTAAAAATGGGAAAAAGTGATATAGGAAGATCAAAAGGGAATAAGACACTGTTGATTGAACCTTGATTGTTACTGAAAGTAGTGAAACCAATGCTTTGTGGTCAAAATACTCAGGAAGGATGGATAATTAGGGATCATCCCTAGTTAAAGCTATTCAGCTTGTCTGAAACCCCAGGTACATAAAGGTAAGTGGTAGGAGACAAGGATAGGAAAGGTGACTTTGTGCTGATGGATCCAAGGTGCTAGAGGAAATAAAGGACAAATGGATTGCCTCCAACCCCACCCCCACCCACTCATCCAGATATCTGTTTTCTTTTTTTTCTTGGTGAGTTTTTTGTTTGTTTGTTTGTTTTTGTGAGACAGAGTCTCACTCTGCCTCCCAGGCTGAAGTGCAGTGGTACCATCTCGGTTCACTGCAACCTCTGCCTCCCTGGTTCAAGCAATTCTCCTGCCTCAGCCTCCCAAGTAGCTGGGATTACAGATGCCCATCACCACATCCAGCTAATTTTTGTATTTTTAGTAGAGACGGGGTTTCACCATACTGGTCAGGCTGGTCTCAAACTCCTGACCTCAGGTGATCCACCCGCCTCGGCTTCCCAAAGTGCTGGGATTACAGGCGTGAGCCACCGCGTCTAGCTCAGCGATCTGTTCTTCAAACTGATGTCTCTTTTCAGTGCTCCTTTTAACATGATCTGTTGCACAAGCCTATGGCACTGCTCAGTGTCAAAGGATTGGGTTGAGGGAGGGAAAGATACCTGAAAGAGAAATAGGAGAAGGCTTGAGTCGCTGTGAGAACACGAGGATGCCAGATCTTGCCCTCTCACTCCTATGTGGTGTCTACAGCCCCCATGACCTGTTGTTGCAGTTTTTACCCAGTTTGCTAAAGAGGGGACTGTTTTGTGATAGAAAAAAGCTGTGATGAGGAAGAGGGGAACTATAGTGATCTTAGTACTTTTTCTGCAAAAAGCAGCAAAAAACCAATTTGATTATTATCAGAACACAACATTTAAATTAATCCGAAGTCAAAGAGACTGGAAACATTTTATATCTTTTGAATAGTGCCCTGCATTCATGGTATAGCAAAATATCTCCCAGTTAAAAAGCTTTTTATTGATAGGATGATTGTTCATATTGATTAAATATACCAAAGCCAAAATGTATGGGTAAAACTCAATGTTTTCTAGCAAAAATCACCATTTTCATCAACTAGGATGTATTGAGGACATTTCTTTCTTTTAAAGAATAATATGCAATGCTCAGGTCTGTGTAGGAAACACAATGAGCCCAATAAACTGAATTTGAGTTATTTAGCACAGTCAATAAAAAGCAGGTTTGAGAAATGAACTAATAATAGATACATGTGCAAAAGGGAACAAATTGTGTCAATGGCATGCCACAACTCATTTTTTACATTTATTAATGAAGAAAAGTATAGTAAGATCTCTATTTGTTAATATATTATTAATAGCTATTGAGAATCGGTGTATACCCATGAATAATCTGAACTTGCTCATTATTTTAAAAGTTACTTGACTTATAATTTTTCAAAGTTTAGACTGATTTTCCATTTACATTACTACTCAACAGTGTTTTGTATTATGGCAGATATTGTTGAATGGAAGAAATAAAACTCATAAATAAATTTGCTTTCATTGTTTACATAGATTAATAAGTTGGCTTGCCATATATAAATCCTCTGTTCTGGAAGGCTAACAGAAAGATATTTCTTTTAGTAGTTAAGGAAATTAGTGGTTACATGACTCAATTCTTTGCATGGGAAAACGATTGAACGCGGCTTCTTTCAGACATCAGCAATAGAGAAACAGACTGGACTACCACATTATTTTTTAAAAGAGGAATCGAATAAACTATGGACTAAAAATAATATTTTCTCTGTGATCGAGAACAAAACCTTTACTATATAATCAACTAATGTTCATGTGACCTAGAAGTAATCTGTCTTAGAGTAAATATTTTATGAAGGTGAGGTGAAAATTTAACCTGAAAAAGTAGGTTTTTGATTTTAGTTTGCATGTAAATAAATAGAAAAGATCTTCACTCTTGTGGTAATACTAAGAAAAAAAGAAAAGACAAAATAATAATTATGCTGTCTATGAGACAACTTAGCAGACAAGAGGAAACCTAAATGAATTGACTTTCACAGAGAGAAGCCCTTCAAAGGGTAGCAGTGGGCTGTGGCAGCTGCCTGGGGGCTGGAGGAACATGGACCCTGGGTACTGACAGGCAGAGGAGAAACCTGCCAAAGGCTTTGCCTGCCTGAAAGAGGCCAGCTGCACTGTGGGTGATGGTTGATGTATCCAAGATAGATTGAAACTGGAGTACCTCAAACACAATAATATTTTTGTGGCCTCAAATCTCCCTGGGCTCTCCTCTAAATTTCACTTTAGCAGGACAGTGAAAGTGAAGCAGAGAACCAGAAACAATTCATGAAGTCTTGCATATTCTCGTTGTGTCTAGCACTGGGGACCTCCAAAGTTAAGTCCAAAGGTGGAATCTCAGCTCACCTCCTCCTCACTCAAACATGATTAATATCAAAGAGATTCAACAACCCAAACCCTCTCCCCTCCCCACCAACACACACACACACACACACACACACACACACACACACACACACACACACAGACAAACTGTGCACTCAAAGCGGGTCTGGGCTGAAAAGAGATGAGTTTAATCTTATTAAAGCTGAAATCCAGTTCCAGATCAAATTGACTGTTGGCAAAATCCAAATGACTACCTAATTGCTTCAGCTGCCAAAATAGGAAAGAGTTTGTATTCTTTGGGGGGAGATGAAAATGACCTTAAAGAAACAAATCAATGAAAATCCTCAAAACTTTAGTATTCTTCAGATGCCACTGTTTTTTAACACACATTGTCTGCTATAAAATAAAAAGGTTATGAGATATAAGAAGAAACAAGAAGATGGGACCCACAATTAGAAAAGCCCTTCTGGTTTTAGCCTCACAAGTAACCCTTCAGAGGCACCTGCTGCCTCCGAATACTGAGAGCTTCCGGAACACGTCACTGGTTCTTGTTCTATGCTCTCTACTGGCACCTAAGTTTCTATTTGTGCCTTGCAGTTATGTTGTTCACCATTCACTTGTATACTTCCTTCTTCCAATTAAAAAAAAAAAAAAAAAAAAAGGTAGTGGGGGGAGCAGGCATGGTTGCTCACGCCTGTAATCCCAGCACTTTGGGAGGCCAAGGCAGGTGGGTCACCTGAGGTCGGGAGTTCAAGACCAGCCTGGCCAACATGGTAAAAACCCTGACTTTACTAAAAATATATATAAAAAAGTAGCTGGCCATGGTGGTTGGGGCTTGTAATCCCAGCTACTCAGGAGGCTGAGGCAGGAGAATTGCTTGCATCCAGGAGACGGAGGTTGCAGTATGCCAACACGGTGCCATTGCACTGCATCCTGGGCTACAGAGTGAGACTCCATTTTAAAACAAAACAAAACAAAACAAAAACAAACAAAAAATCCGGCCAAGCGCAGTGGCTCCTGCCTGTAATCCCAGCACTTTAGGAGGCCAGGGTGGGCGGATCATCTGAGGTCAGGAGTTCGAGACCAGTCTGGCCAACATGGCAAAACCCCATCTCTACTAAAAATACAAAAATTATCCTGGCGTGGTGGCACACACCTGTAGTCTCAGCTGCTTGGCAGGCTGAGGCAGGAGAATTGCTTGAACCTGGGAGGCAGAGGTTGCAGTGAGCCGAGGTCGCGCCACTGCATTCCAGCCTGGGTGACAGAGTGAGACTCAGTCTCAAAAAAAAAAAAAAAAAAAAGAAAAAGCCTTCATATAGTGTTTATTTTTATTCGTTTCATGCCATTTTCTCATTGCTTCAGGAGGAAGAAGAGGTAACTGCATATATTCAGTCTGCTGTGTATAAGCCCAAATTGTTATTTTGATGATGATAGCTAGGCTGCCACTGAACTCAAATCTGAGATTGTCTTTTTATTATTCTATTTACACTTTGAATATATAAAAATTCATATACTTATATGTGTAAATTAGCATATACAGCTGGCTCTTCATATCTGTGGGCTCTGTATCTGCTGATTAAACCAACTACAGGTTGAAAATATTTTTAAAAAGAATGGTTGTGCCTGTACTGAATGTGTGCAGACATTTTTTTCTTACTGTCATCCCCTAAATAACACAGTATAACAACTACACAGCACTTACATTGTATTAGATATTACAAGTAATCAAGAGATAATGTAAAGTACATAGGAGAATGTTCCCAGGTTATATGCAAATACCTAGCCATTTTATATAAAGGATTTGAGCATCCACAGAGTTTGGTATTTGCAGAGGTAGAGGGAGAGTCTTGGAACCTAATTCCTCATGGATACCAAGGGGTGACTCTGTGTGTGTGTGTGTATATGTGTATATATATATGTGTGTGTGTGTATATATATATGTGTATATATGTGTGTGTGTATATATATGTATATATATGTGTGTGTGTATATATGTGTGTATGTGTGTGTGTGTGTATATATGTGTATATATATATATTTCATAAAATGAATATAAATTTCAAGATTACAGCCAGGTGTAAGCTGACTTTGACATGGTCTTGTCTCTCAGATTTCCACAGTCATATTATGGTTTGTGGAGTCCTAATTTCCCTGATTCTCTTTCTCTCTCTCTGTGTCTCTGTCTCTGTCTCTCTATCTCTGTCTCTACCAGCATTTTTAGGTGTTTTCAATGGGAAATTTTTTTTTTTTTTTTTTTCTTTCGGTGTCACTAATCTGCCACGCTGCCAGAAGTGATAGTCTCTTTAGGTCATTCTTTACTAATAAAATTGACAACATGAAGCCTGCAGTTGGGTTCATGTTTAAGTTCAGTGATTCAACATAGTCAGACCTAAGTCTCTTCTAAACCCTTGTAACCAAAACTAGGAATGTGGAAACCAAAGCCTGAGTCTTCATGTTGACAACAGTGTATATTTCTTCCAGTAGACCCAGGTGAAGGGAATTTTGAAGGGCTGCTGATATTGGAGCTAGGGCTTTGTGATCAACAGATCTGGGATTGATTCCTACTTTTCCACTTTTGCTAATAGTATGAATCTTCTCAGATTATTTAACCTCTCCTGAGCTTGTAACTTTATCTATAAAACAAGTATAATCATGCCTACCTCGTTGTTTCTATGAGGATTACTCACAACTGAAAACAACATTTATCACTGTGTCCAGCACAAAGTAGTTACTACAATGGCAACTATTAGAAAAATAATTTTTTTCATACTGTCATTCTGTGATTTGGGATGTCTCCGAGTATATATGTGAGGAGCAAGGCCATGTAATGAGTGCCCATACTTTCTTGCTTCAGAGGGAATATTCTGAATCTACATTTTGAGATTAGATTTGCGGGCTTAGGTAGAAGTGATTATTTACCAATTCTCAGCTTTCCATGAAACATTAGGGAAGCAATTTGTGCAATGTTTTGTTGTGATCAATCTTTAGGCCTTCTGAGCTCAAACTGCACCCAGATTGATGGAATCAATCTGATGACCTCATCACCTGGTTATGATGTCTTGAACAGGTATGACAATCATCAGCAGATTTTACTGGGTGTCTTAAGTTGAAAAAGAATGGTTCTTTACCTCTTTTGTGAAAAATGACTGGAAATGAGTATACTTGCTATCTATGGCATAGTTATTGTCTTTAAAACCTGAGCTACCGTGATGTAGATAAATAATTTAGTGGTACAATGACTTCTTTTATATCAAAGAACCTGAGATGATTTTCCAAGGGTATTTCAATGTGGCCTGTCTACATCAATATGACTGAGGAAATAAAGTGGTGCACCAGTGTTTTGATGCAGCAAATCTTCAATCTGGTTGTCATACCTTTCAGATGAAAATAAGTTCTGGATTAAACATAAACAAGTGGATTGGATAATGCTTCTCTTAGGAAATCACTTCTTATTCCTCACTTTAAATAAAACTATTTTTTTTTTAACAAATCAAAGGAATCTTCAGGTAGAACAATTGTCTTTTATGAAACACAAACTAAGACAATAACCCATTCCCATGCTGCTTAAAGAGTGATTGGAAACACTTAAAATACAATTATAATTTTATCTTTGAAGTGAAAATACTATGTGCGTTGATCTGTTGATAGTTTCCTTTTCTTTGTTATTT
This sequence comes from Theropithecus gelada, assembly GCF_003255815.1. Classification (NCBI taxonomy): domain Eukaryota; kingdom Metazoa; phylum Chordata; class Mammalia; order Primates; family Cercopithecidae; genus Theropithecus; species Theropithecus gelada. Next base: position 38,509,584 of record NC_037681.1, read on the forward strand.
TATTGAATTAACAGAATTCCCTTCAGTCTTCCTCCTACCAATGTTATTACTGAGCATCTAGTGCATGCCAAGTGCTGGAGACAGGAATGAAAGAGACCTTGTCTCTTTCCTAAAGGAGGTTAGTGAGAAGAACAAGGAGCCTAATGAGCAACTCACAACTGGAAGAGACTAAATGTAGAGAAGGAAGATGTTTACTGTTTTAGGAGGTGGTGGCCTTTGAGGCTAATCTTAAGCAATTACTGTGACAAAGGTAAAGGGAATGTTGTTTGGTTGGTGCAAATGTAATTTTTTTTTTTCCATTAATCGCAAGTACATTTGCTCCAATCTGAAAATTCAAGAAGGAATGGCAGGCATAGAAAGAGGTACAAGAGATCTTTGTGAATTTAGGAAATAAGACATCATCATTTAATGTGATTAGAATTAAGGAGAGATACAGCTCAAAGACAATTTGATAGTGGACACCCCTAAATGACAAGCTTAGCATTTGTCTTTCATCTCCCATGCCACTAGGAGCCAGCAGTAACATGATATGATCAGATTTATGTTTTGGAAAGATTCTTATAGCAGTGTAGGAGACTGTTGGGAGGATTTTCAAGAAATTTAAGTTAGATTTAAACTACAAAGCATGGCACAGATATTAGTTATAAATACTACCATCAATGTTTTGGGGATGAGAGAGACTAAAAATGGAGAACTTCTGATTCCTTTCCTTGGCAAAGGCTGGGGCTTAGTGGTAGGTCCTACAGAGATGGAATGGAGGCCGCACAGGGCCTGTTACCCAGTAAAGCTCATGGTGCCAGAGGAAGACTTTCAGGTCATGTCCAAGGGTGATTCATGAGTTGATTCTGTATAATATGCTGTAGATAGATGGTCAAAACTGGAAGCATTCCACATGTAAATCGGGAGACAGAACTTGGACAAGCACATGTCAGTGAGTAAATCACAGAGATTAGTGCAAAAAATATCAGCAGAGCTGGCAGAAACAAGAAGTATGGACAAATTCCAGAGTGGAGAGGCTGATGAAGGATTGTTATTATTATTGTATATTTTTTTGTTCGAATCTATTTCTCAAGCAGGTTTATTCAAATGGGGTAGGTCCAAATAAGCAGAACAGATGAGAGATGATGAGGGCATGAACCACCAGCAACACCATGGAGGATAGGGAGAAAGGAAGAAATTCCAGAGGTGTAAAGGAGACTTCATGGCTGATTAGACTTGATGGCTGATTAAGGCAAACTTCAGATACTTTTTTTTTTTTTTTTTTTCCTGAACAACTTGGGCAAACAGAAGTAGAATTAGATTTAGAAAGCAAGTAAAAGTTCAGCTTGGGAGATTCTGAAGATCTAAAAGAAACGGTCAAGGTAGGAAGTCGGCATGTAGGGTTGGATGTTAGGGGAAAGTTAAATGCTAAGCATATAAATGAGAGAAGAATGTCAAATACCCTGCAACAGTAGTCTCTGTTACCTCCATCTGTATCAATAATGCAGTAAGCTCCCCAGCTCTACTAGGTTGTGGTCTAATGGACCCATATATAGGGCTAAAGAAAAAGGGGATAGAATGTGGAGGAAATGGTGGTAAAAGCCTGGGCAGTCGCCTGCAGGTGTGTACACAATTACGCATCAGAGAGGCTATTTTGGGAGAAACAGACATATGTAATCCAGGTGAAACAGGGTCCTGGTAGTATTTCTTACTATCTGTGAGAAATTGGAGAAGTTGTTCTTTTGATTCCCTGTGCTTGGAGAAGGTTCTGCTGTCAATGGTTCCACCTAGTACTGTATAGGAGACTGCCGTTTGGAGTACAGAGGTTGCCGCTCAGATAGTCTCATTCAGACCCAAAATATATTGAAATACAATGAAGGTTCAAGCACTTGTTTCACCGAGCTTTTCTAGAGCAATGGAAGTAAACTAGAAACTAAGACTTAAACTTTGTTCTAGTAGGGAAGGCCTCACTCTTCCAGGTCTTTAGTGGGTGTCCCATGTAGGATTCCAGATCTCTTTCTCACTTTTAACTCCTTCATCTTCCTTGTACACTACTTCAGCCATTCTTCTGTGTCTGTCCCCATTCCCTTTCTGAAAAACATCCCTTCAGAAGTCTTGTGAATGTAAGTCCTCTGATATCAATCGACATGTAAATAGGAGCTTTCTCCTGCCTAAATTTGGCAGGCAAAGTCTTCAGTTCTGTTGCCTCACCTGGGGAAGGTAACAGGGATTTCAGATCACATCTAGTCTCTCCACTCTGGAGATTTGAGGCTGGTTTCCTCTTGCCATGCCTAAAACCAACATATTTTATTTGGAGGAACATTTATGTTCTCTTGTAGGCAATAGTCTTGTTACAAATGAGGATGCTGTATATTTGTTCTCAATATAATTTTGACCATGAGCATGGCATTAATTATACAAAGAGGCACGTCACTCCTTCTGACCCTGTCACAATGGAGGGACCAGCTTATTAGATAATAGTGGTTCTGTTTTTAGCCACCCAGATGGTAGCACTTGCTCCTGCCACATTTTTTTCTGATCTCCCATTTCTCTTCTGAGAGGAGGGATGAAGTGGCCCTCAGTTTATAACATCACCTTTGTATCACCAAGAACTGGTTTGGGGGGTATCTGCTACTGTATTTGTCTATAATTTTTCTTCTCTCCTCTTGAGCTGGTGGCTTGAGGGAGTTGTGTCTCCCCAAAGTTCAGAGTTGCACACTTTCCTTTATCAGAAGAGTGGCGATTAAGTACTGTTAGCAGAAACTCTCTGTTAAAAAGTAGTACATGGCACATATATATATTTTTTTTAAGTAAAAATTATTTTATTAATCATATGTATCATACAAATCATTAAACAACATATTTTTATAGGTTTTATTTTACTTGAAGCTATTTTAATTGAAAGCAACATGAATCCATAATAATTTAAACAAGAATTTTGATTTGAATGACAAAGTTTAATTAAACAAATAAAATCAAATTATTATAAGATAAACCTATTAGCCTTTTGATCTTTCAATTTTTAAAATTTATTGCCACATTTTGAAGTTTAGGATCATCCATGTGTCCAGTTGTTTATTTATTTATTTATTTATTTATTTATTATTATTATACTTTAAGTTGTAGGGTACATGTGCATAACGTGCAGGTTTGTTACATATGTATACTTGTGCCATGTTGGTGTGCTGCACCCATCAACTCGTCATTTACATCAGGTATAACTCCCAATGCAATCCCTCCCCCCTCCCCCCTCCCCATGATAGGCCCCGGTGTGTGATGTTCCCCTTCCTGAGTCCAAGTGATCTCATTGTTCAGTTCCCACCTATGAGTGAGAACATGCGGTGTTTGGTTTTCTGTTCTTGTGATAGTTTGCTAAGAATGATGGTTTCCAGCTGCATCCATGTCCCTACAAAGGACACAAACTCATCCTTTTTTATGGCTGCATAGTATTCCATGGTGTATATGTGCCACATTTTCTTAATCCAATCTGTCACTGATGGACATTTGGGTTGATTCCAAGTCTTTGCTATTGTGAATAGTGCTGCAATAAACATACGTGTGCATGTGTCTTTATAGCAGCATAATTTATAATCCTTTGGGTATATACCCAGTAATGGGATGGCTGGGTCATATGGTACATCTAGTTCTAGATCCTTGAGGAATCGCCATACTGTTTTCCATAATGGTTGAACTAGTTTACAGTCCCACCAACAGTGTAAAAGTGTTCCTATTTCTCCACATCCTCTCCAGCACCTGTTGTTTCCTGACTTTTGAATGATCGCCATTCTAACTGGTGTGAGATGGTATCTCATTGTGGTTTTGATTTGCATTTCTCTGATGGCCAGTGATGATGAGCATTTTTTCATGTGTTTGTTGGCTGTATGAATGTCTTCTTTTGAGAAATGTCTGTTCATATCCTTTTCCCACTTTTTGATGGGGTTGTTTTTTTTTTTCTTGTAAATTTGTTTGAGTTCTTTGTAGGTTCTGGATATTAGCCCTTTGTCAGATGAGTAGATTGCAAAATTTTTCTCCCATTCTGTAGGTTGCCTGTTCACTCTGATGGTAGTTTCTTTTGCTGTACAGAAGCTCTTTAGTTTAATGAGATCCCATGTGTCAATTTTAGCTTTTGCTGCCGTTGCTTTTGGTGTTTTAGACATGAAGTCTTTGCCCATGCCTATGTCCTGAATGGTACTACCTAGGTTTTCCTCTAGGATTTTTATGGTATTAGGTCTAACATTTAAGTCTCTAATCCATCTTGAATTAATTTTCGTATAAGGAGTAAGGAAAGGATCCAGTTTCAGCTTTCTACTTATGGCTAGCCAATTTTCCCAGCACCATTTATTAAATAGGGAATCCTTTCCCCATTTCTTGTTTTTCTCAGGTTTGTCAAAGATCAGATGGCTGTAGATGTGTGGTATTATTTCTGAGGACTCTGTTCTGTTCCATTGGTCTATATCTCTGTTTTGGTACCAGTACCATGCTGTTTTGGTTACTGTAGCCTTGTAGTATAGTTTGAAGTCAGGTAGCGTGATGCCTCCAGCTTTGTTCTTTTGACTTAGGATTGTCTTGGAGATGCGGGCTCTTTTTTGGTTCCATATGAACTTTAAAGTAGTTTTTTCCAATTCTGTGAAGAAACTCATTGGTAGCTTGATGGGGATGGCATTGAATCTATAAATTACCTTGGGCAGTATGGCCATTTTCACGATATTGATTCTTCCTATCCATGAGCATGGTATGTTCTTCCATTTGTTTGTGTCCTCTTTGATTTCACTGAGCAGTGGTTTGTAGTTCTCCTTGAAGAGGTCCTTTACATCCCTTGTAAGTTGGATTCCTAGGTATTTTATTCTGTTTGAAGCAATTGTGAATGGAAGTTCATTCATGATTTGGCTCTCTGTTTGTCTGTTACTGGTGTATAAGAATGCTTGTGATTTTTGCACATTAATTTTGTATCCTGAGACTTTGCTGAAGTTGCTTATCAGCTTAAGGAGATTTTGGGCTGAGACAATGGGGTTTTCTAAATATACAATCATGTCATCTGCAAAGAGGGACAATTTGACTTCTTCTTTTCCTAACTGAATACCCTTGATTTCTTTCTCTTGCCTGATTGCCCTAGCCAGAACTTCCAACACTATGTTGAATAGGAGTGGTGAGAGAGGGCATCCCTGTCTTGTGCCAGTTTTCAAAGGGAATTTTTCCAGTTTTTGCCCATTCAGTATGATATTGGCTGTGGGTTTGTCATAAATAGCTCTTATTATTTTGAGGTACGTTCCATCAATACCGAATTTATTGAGCGTTTTTAGCATGAAAGGCTGTTGAATTTTGTCAAAAGCCTTTTCTGCATCTATTGAGATAATCATGTGGTTCTTGTCTTTGGTTCTGTTTATATGCTGGATTATGTTTATTGATTTGCGAATGTTGAATCAGCCTTGCATCCCAGGGATGAAGCCCACTTGATCATGGAGGATAAGCTTTTTGATGTGTTGCTGAATCCGGTTTGCCAGTATTTTATTGAGGATTTTTGCATCGATGTTCATCAGGGATATTGGTCTAAAATTCTCTTTTTTTGTTGTGTCTCTGCCAGGCTTTGGTATCAGGATGATGTTGGCCTCATAAAATGAGTTAGGGAGGATTCCCTCTTTTTCTGTTGATTGGAATAGTTTCAGAAGGAATGGTACCAACTCCTCCTTGTACCTCTGGTAGAATTCAGCTGTGAATCCATCTGGTCCTGGACTTTTTTTGGTTGGTAGGCTATTAATTGTTGCCTCAATTTCAGAGCCTGCTATTGGTCTATTCAGGGATTCAACTTCTTCCTGGTTTAGTCTTGGAAGAGTGTAAGTGTCCAGGAAATTATCCATTTCTTCTAGATTTTCCAGTTTATTTGCATAGAGGTGTTTATAGTATTCTCTGATGGTAGTTTGTATTTCTGTGGGGTCGATGGTGATATCCCCTTTATCATTTTTAATTGCGTCGATTTGATTCTTCTCTCTTTTCTTCTTTATTAGTCTTGCTAGTGGTCTGTCAATTTTGTTGATCTTTTCAAAAAACCAACTCCTGGATTCATTGATTTTTTGGAGGGTTTTTTGTGTCTCTATCTCCTTCAGTTCTGCTCTGATCTTAGTTATTTCTTGCCTTCTGCTAGCTTTGGAATGTGTTTGCTCTTGCTCCTCTAGTTCTTTTAATTGCGATGTTAGAGTGTCAATTTTAGATCTTTCCTGCTTTCTCTTGTGGGCATTTAGTGCTATAAATTTCCCTCTACACACTGCTTTAAATGTGTCCCAGAGATTCTGGTATGTTGTGTCTTTGTTCTCATTGGTTTCAAAGGACATCTTTATTTCTGCCTTCATTTCGTTATGTACCCAGTAGTCATTCAGGAGCAGGTTGTTCAGTTTCCATGTAGTTGAGCGGTTTTGACTGAGTTTCTTAGTCGTGAGTTCTAGTTTGATTGCACTGTGGTGTGAAAGACAGTTTGTTATAATTTCTGTTCTTGTACATTTGCTGAGGAGTGCTTTACTTCCAATTACGTGGTCAATTTTGGAGTAAGTACGATGTGGTGCTGAGAAGAATGTATATTCTGTTGATTTGGGGTGGAGAGTTCTATAGATGTCTATTAGGTCTGCTTGCTGCAGAGATGAGTTCAATTCCTGGATATCCTTGTTAACTTTCTGTCTCGTTGATCTGTCTAATGTTGACAGTGGAGTGTTGAAGTCTCCCATTATTATTGTATGGGAGTCTAAGTCTCTTTGTAAGTCTCTAAGGACTTGCTTTATGAATCTGGGTGCTCCTGTATTGGGTGCATATATATTTAGGATAGTTAGCTCTTCCTGTTGAATTGATCCCTTTACCATTATGTAATGGCCTTCTTTGTCTCTTTTGATCTTTGATGGTTTAAAGTCTGTTTTATCAGAGACTAGGATTGCAACCCCCGCTTTTTTTTGTTCTCCATTTGCTTGGTAAATCTTCCTCCATCCCTTTATTTTGAGCCTATGTATGTCTCTGCGTGTGAGATGGGTCTCCTAAATACAGCAGACTGATGGGTCTTGACTCTTTATCCAGTTTGCCAGTCTGTGTCTCTTAATTGGAGCATTTAGTCCATTTACATTTAAGGTTAAGATTGTTATGTGTGAACTTGATCCTGCCATTATGATATTAACTGGTTATTTTGCTCGTTAGTTGATGCAGTTTCTTCCTAGCCTCGATGGTCTTTACATTTTGGCATGTTTTTGCAATGGCTGGTACTGGTTGTTCCTTTCCATGTTGAGTGCTTCCTTCAGGGTCTCTTGTAAGGCAGGCCTAGTGGTGACAAAATCTCTAAGCATTTGCTTATCTGTAAAGGATTTTATTTCTCCTTCACTTATGAAACTTAGTTTGGCTGGATATGAATTTCTGGGTTTAAAATTCTTTTCTTTAAGAATGTTGAATATTGGCCCCCACTCTCTTCTGGCTTGTAGAGTTTCTGCCGAGAGATCTGCTGTGAGTCTGATGGGCTTCCCTTTGTGGGTATCCCGACCTTTCTCTCTGGCTGCCCTTAAGATTTTTTCCTTCATTTCAACTTTGGTGAATCTGGCAATTATGTGTCTTGGAGTTGCTCTTCTCGAGGAGTATCTTTGTGGCGTTCTCTGTATTTCCTGGATTTGAATGTTGGCCTGCCCTACTAGGTTGGGGAAGTTCTCCTGGATGATATCCTGAAGAGTGTTTTCCAACTTGGTTCCATTTTCCCCCTCACTTTCAGGCACCCCAATCAGACGTAGATTTGGTCTTTTTACATAATCCCATACTTCTTGCAGGCTTTGTTCATTTCTTTTTCTTCTTTTTTCTTTTGGTTTCTCTTCTCGCTTCATTTCATTCATTTGATCCTCAATCGCTGATACTCTTTCTTCCAGTTGATCGAGTCAGTTACTGAACCTTGTGCATTTGTCACGTATTTCTCGTGTCATCGTTTTCATCTCTTTCATTTCGTTTAGGACCTTCTCTGCATTAATTACTCTAGCCGTCAATTCTTCCACTTTTTTTTCAAGATTTTTAGTTTCTTTGCGCTGGGTACGTAATTCCTCCTTTAGCTCTGAGAAATTTGATGGACTGAAGCCTTCTTCTCTCATCTCGTCAAAGTCATTCTCCGTCCAGCTTTGATCCGTTGCTGGCGATGAGCTGCGCTCCTTTGCCGGGGAAGATGCGCTCTTATTTTTTGAATTTCCAGCTTTTCTGCCCTGCTTTTTCCCCATCTTTGTGGTTTTATCTGCCTCTGGTCTTTGATGATGGTGATATACTGATGGGGTTTTGGTGTAGGTGTCCTTCCTGTTTGATAGTTTTCCTTCTAACAGTCAGGACCCTCAGCTGTAGGTCTGTTGGAGATTGCTTGAGGTCCACTCCAGACCCTGTTTGCCTGGGTATCAGCAGCAGAGGCTGCAGAAGATAGAATATTTCTGAACAGCGAGTGTACCTGTCTGATTCTTGCTTTGGAAGCTTCCTCTCAGGGGTGCACTCCACCCTGTGAGGTATGGGGTGTCAGACTGCCCCTAGTGGGGGATATCTCCCAGTTAGGCTACTCAGGGGTCAGGGACCCACTTGAGCAGGGAGTCTGTCCCTTCTCAGATCTCAACCTCCGTGTTGGGAGATCCACTGCTCTCTTCAAAGCTGTCAGACAGAGTCGTTTGCGTCTGCAGAGGTTTCTGCTGGGTTTGTTATTGTTTACTGTGCCCTGACCCCAGAGGTGGAGTCTACAGAGACAGGCAGGTTTCCTTGAGCTGCTGTGAGCTCCACCCAGTTCGAGCTTCCCAGCAGCTTTGTTTACCTACTTAAGCCTCAGCAATGGCGGGCGCCCCTCCCCCAGCCTCGCTGCTGCCTTGCTGGTAGATCACAGACTGCTGTGCTAGCAATGAGGGAGGCTCAGTGGGTGTGGGACCCTCCCGGCCAGGTGTGGGATATGATCTCCTGGTGTGCCTGTTTGCTTAAAGCGCAGTATTGGGGTGAGAGTTACCCGATTTTCCAGGTGTTGTGTGTCTCAGTTCCCCTGGCTAGGAAAAGGGATTCCCTTCCCCCTTGTGCTTCCCAGGTGAGGCAATGCCTCGCCCTGCTTCAGCTCTCGCTGGTCGGGCTGCAGCAGCTGACCAGCACCAATCGTCCGGCACTCCCCAGTGAAATGAACCCGGTACCTCAGTTGAAAATGCAGAAATCACTGGTCTTCTGTGTCGCTGGCGCTGGGAGTTGGAGACTGGAGCTGTTCCTATTCGGCCATCTTGCTCCGCCCACATGGCACATATTAAAAACATCAAGTCTACATTGTGAGTTTTTTAAAATGTGTTTTAAAATATCTTTTCTCACTAAATGTAACCAGAGTTCCTTGGAAAAATGGCTTATTCCAAGGCAGAGAGAACAGAATATGAATAAGGAACATTTTGTGCCGAGGGTAATGAAGGGTTCAAAAATAAATGAAGACATGTCAGAAAAAATCAAAAGCCAACTTCAGGATGCCTCTTCTGGCCAAATCTGAGACAATTTGAGCATCAAAACTGATGATAACAATGGACTATAATCTATTGCAAAGGATCCATGAGTCTATGTTGAAATAAAAAATCAGTACAAAACTGAATGAGAGAGAAAAAAAACTCTCTCTTTCCATGAGCCTGTGTGGTCCTAATAAAATACTACTAAATATGGATACAATGATGGAGATTTAAAAATCATTATTTTGCAAACATAACAATTGATTTGGGCAAGATTCATTAACACTAAAACCATTAGGTGACCATTTGGTAAGGAGCAGAATATATAGTCTAAAAGTGTCCCTTAAATTTACTGTTAATTATAAAGGGAAAATAGTGACTTTAGAGTGGAGAAACCTGGTGGACACTTCCTCAGCCAAGTGATCAAAGTTACCGTCACCACTAATGAGACAAATCTGTGTCATATATCTCGTAATATAATGCACTGAGAAGGATACAACATCTATAAAATAACTACTCTCACTGTCAGGGTTTGAAGACATTGGGGGAATGAGTAGGGGTTTTGTGACACTTTTTTTTTTTTTTTTTTAAAACAATCTGAAGTGACTGGTCTTCAACCAGCCCTATCTGTGCCCTTGTCTCTTTCAGGAAGTCCCTTAGCCACAAATGCCCTGCCTTCCTCATTGAGACCACCTGTAACCCATCTTTAAGACCCTAGTCAACTTTGTGTCTTCCAAACTTTTCAGGATTTTTCAGTTTGTAAGCTGGAAACGATTTTCCCTACATTGGATTACTACCACATGCCTAGGTCCTCTTTTGAGGTACTATTTCCTTCTTTACAATTTGTCTACTTGTGCACGATTATTTTCCTTACTAGACTATAAGTTCCTTGAAGAGCGGTATCATGTCCAATTTATCTTTGTATTATCAAGTGCATCTTACACATAGTAGGAATTTCATAAATGTTTGCTGAGTGAATGTAAGAAGGACAATCTTGTTAACATTTATGATCATAAATGCTTTGAGGTTAGTGATTGGGTAAGTGTCTGAAAAGCGCATCAGTGTTTTGGATTAGTCTAGAGTTGTGATGTTAAATATGGTATTCATTAGCTATGTATCACTGTTTAAATTGAGATAAAATAATTTTTTTAAAAAAAGTTCTACAATCTCACTAATCCACATTTGAAGTGCTTAGCAATCATATGTGCCTAGGCACTACCATACTGGAGACAGCAAGTAGCAAAACATTTCCATCATGACAGAGAGTTCTATTGAACACTGTTCTAGTACATGGTAATTTCAAGTTTCCAAAATCTAGTTCCTGAGCTAACAATTCTTGCTTTCATCTGCTCCAATCCCCATATTTGCTTTTCCTGCTCAGAGTTGTCTGTGATTCTGGGAGGCATTTGCTCTTTTCGGATATGTAAGATGGCACCTCCTGGACCAAAACAAAAACAAAACAAACTTTCACTAGTTGTAAGGATCTACTAATCTCATTAAGCTAGTTAAATTATCTGTTTGTTCATAAGCAGCTTCATTGAGGTATGAGTTACATGCCATACACTTCATCTATTTTGAGTGTATGATTTTTAGTGAATTTACAGAGTTGTATAGCCATCACCACAATCTAATTTTCGAGCATTTCCATCACCCCCAAACATCCCATGTGCCATTTTGTGGTCACTCCCCATTCACACCCTCGTCCCAGGCAACAACTCATCTATTTTCTGTTTCTATAGATTGTGTTTCTAGACACTTCACATAAGTGGTGTTTGTGTCTGGCTTCTTTAAATTAGCATAATGTCTTTGGGATTCATCCATGTTTGTGGCATGTATCAGCATTTCATTCCTTTTTATTGCCAAGTAATATTTTATTTCATGGAAGTACCACATTATTCACCTGTCAATGGATATTTGGATCATTTCTGCTTCTTGGTCATTACAAATAATGCTACAATGGATGTTTGAATAGAATGTCTTTTTGTGGGCATTTGCTTTTATTTCTCTTGGGTATATAGCTAAGAGTGGCACTCCTGAATTGTATGATAAATCTGTGTTTAGTATTTTAAGAAACAGACAAACCGTTTTCCAAAGTGGCTGCGCCATTTACATTTCGATGAGTATTATATATTGTTCCAGTTTCTCCACATTCTCCCATATCTTTGCCAACACTTGTTATGGCCTGTGATTTTATTATCATACATATTTGGTAATATATCTCATTGTTTTAATTTGCATTTTTCTAATAACTAGTGATGTTGAGCATCTTTTATGTGCTTATTAGCTAATCATTTGTATATCTTCTTTAATGAAATGTCTATTCAAATATTTTGCCAATTTTAAACTTAGGTCATTTGTCTTTTTAGTATTGGGTTATGAGAGATTTTTATATACTCTGGAACAAGTCCTTTATCAGATATATCATTTGCAAATATTTTCTTATAGCCTGTGGCTTGTATTTTCATTTTGATAATGCGTTTTGAATTTCAAAATCATTTATTTATTTATATATTTTTGCACATAAGAACTCAGCAGGTAATTTATTCGCTATTGTGATAGTAAACATTTCCCAGAATTTTGCTTCTGTTTCAAACTCATCTGCAAATTTTTTTCTACATATTCAGTGAATTTTAGGAAAAGAACATGTATCTGCTTCCTGTTTAAGAAGGGGGTATACAAAAAGAAAGTTTCCCAATCCTTGTTTTTAAGTTAAAACATTTATGCTCTGTTTTGTGAATTTCAGAACAATATTTAAGATTCTGCTGACAGTTGAGAGAATATGTTCATGCTTTGTTTATTGAGCTGGGAGACAAAGAAGATTCCAGGGGTAGTTGAGGCTTCAGGAATAAAAGGATGCATTTTCATGCAGTGTCAACTTTACTCTGATGTACTATGTAATTAATATTTTTCTAAAACTTTTGTTTTAGGTTCAGCTTTATGTTATTTTATTTACATGTGCAAGTTTGTTACATAAGTAAATTGTGTGTCATGGGGGTTTGGTATACAGATTATTTTATCACATAGGTAATAAGCGTAGTACCCCATAGGTAGTTTTTCAATCCTCTCCCTCCTCTCATCATCTACCTTCCAAGTAGCCTTGGTGTTTATTGTTCTCTTCTTTGTGTGTTTGTGTATTCAATGTTTAGCTCCCACTTATACATGAGAACATGCAATTAGTTTGCTGCATTAGTTTGCTTAGGATTATAGCCTCCAGCCATAATCTATGTTGCTGCAAGAGACGTGATCTCATTCTTTTTTATGGCTGGATAGTATTCCATGGTGTGTATGAACCACATTTTCTGTATTCAGTCTTCTGTGAATGGGCTTTAATGTTGATTCCATGCCTTTGCTATTGTGTAGTGCTGCAATGAACGTATGTGTACATGAGTCCTTATGGTAGAATGATTTATATTCCTTTGAGTATCTACCAAATAATGGGATTGCTGTCAAATAGTACCCCTGTTTTAAGTTCTTTGAGAAATTGCTACACAGGTTTCCACAGTAGCTGAAGTAATTTCATTCGCACCAGCAGTATGTAAGTGTTCCCTTTTTTTCTGCAACATCACCAGCATTTATTATTTTCTGACTGATATGGTTTGGCTGAATTCACACCCAAATCTCATCTTGAATTGTAATCCCCCTTATCCCCATGTGTTGAGAGAGGGACCCCTTGGGAGGTCATTGGATTATGGGGGTAGTTTCCTCCATGCTGTTCTCATGATAGTGAGTGATTTCTCTCCAGATCTGATGGTTTTATAAGGGGCTCTTCCTGCTTTGCTTCTGTCACACACTCTCCCACCTGCTGTCATGTAAAACATGCCTGCTTCCTTTTCCACAAGGATTGTAAGTTTCCTGAGGCCTCCTCAGCCATGTAAAACCATGAGTCAAGTTAACCTCTTTTCTTTATAAATTACACAGTCTTGGGTATTTCTTTATAGCAGTGTGAAAACAAACTAACTGAAACTGGTACCATGGAGAGTGGGGCACTGCTATAAAGATATCTGAAAATATGGAAGTGATTTTGGAACTGGGTAACAGGCAGAGTTTGGAACAGTTTGGAGGGCTCAGAAGAAGACAGGAAGATGTGGGAAAGTTTGGAACTTCCTAGAGACTTGTTTAATGGTTTTGACCAAAATGCTGATAATGATGTGGACAATGAGGTCCAGGCTGAGTGGTCTCAGATGGAGATGAGGAACTTATTGGGAACTGGAGCAAAGGTCGCTCTTGCTATGCTTTAGTGAAGAGACTAGTGGCATTTTGCCCCAGCCCTAGAGATCTGTGGAACTTTGAACTTGAGAGAGATGATTTAGATTATCTAGCAGAAGAAATTTCTAAGCAACAAAGCATTCAAGATGTGATCTGGATTATTCTGAAAGCATTCAGTGTTATGCATTCATAAAGAGATGGTTTGAAATCGGAACTTATATTTAAAAGGGAAGTAGAGCATAAAAGTCTGGAAAGCCTGCAGCCTAATGATGCGATTAAAGAAAACCCATTTTCTGGGGGGAAATTCAAGCTTGCTGCAGAAATTTGAATAAGTAATGAGGAGCCAAATGTTAATTGCCAAGAAAATGAGGAAAATGTCTCTGGGGTCTGACAGAGACCTTCCTGGCAGCTGCTGCCATCACAGACCTGAGGCTTAGGAGGGAAAAATGGTTTCATGGACTGGGCTCTGTGTGGCCTCAGAACTTGGTGCCCTGCATCACAGTCATGGCTAAAAGGGGCCAACATATAGCTCACGCCATTGCTTCAGACAGTGCAAGCCCCAAGCCTTGGCAGCTTCCATGTGGGGTTGGACTTTGGGGTTCATAGAAGTCAAGAATTGAGGTTTGGGAACCTCCACTTATATTTCAGAGGATGTATAGAAATGCCTGATGTCCAGGCAGAAGTTTGCTGCAGGGGCAGAGCCCTCATGAATAACCTCTGCTAGGGCAGTGCAGTAGGGAAATGTGGGCTCAGAGCCCCCACACAGAGTTCCCACTGGGGCACTGCCTAGTGGATCTGTGAGAAGAGGGCCACCCTCCTCCAGATCCCAGAATGATAGATCCACTGACAGCTTACACCATACACCTGGAAAAGCCACAAACACAATGCCAGCCCATGAAAGCAGCCAGGAAGTGGGCTGAATCCTGCAAAGCCACGTGAGTGGAGCAGCCCAAGACTGTGGGAGACTACCTCTTGTATCAGTGTGACCTGGATGTGAGACATGGAGTCAAATGAGATTATTTTGGAGCTTTAAGATTTAATAAATGCCCCACTGAATTTCAAACTTGGATGGGGCCTGTCGTCCCTTTGTTTTAGCCAATTGGGTGTATTTACCCAATGCCTGTGCCCCCATTATACATCCCCATTGTGTCTTGGAAGTAACTAACTTGATTTTGATTTTACAGGCTCCTAGGTGGAAGCTAGGCAGTTCAAATTGCCTTGTCTCAGTTGAGACTTCGGACTTGGACTTCTGAGTTAATGCTGGCATGAGTTAAGACTTTGGGGGACTCTTGGGAAGGCATGATGGTGTTTTAAAATGTGAGGACATGAGATTTGGGAGAAAGCAGGGGTAGAATGATATGGTTTGGCTCTGTGTCCTCAGCCAAATCTTATCTTGAATTATAATCCCCATAATCTCCACATGTTGAGGGAGGGAGCTGGTGAGAGGTTATTGAATCATGGGGGCAGTTTTATCCATGCTGTTCTCATAATAGTGAGACCTGATGGTTTTATAAGGGGCTCTTCCCCCTTTGCTTCCTTCACATGTTCTCTTGCTTGCTGTCATGTAAGACATGCCTGTTTCCTCTTCTGTCATGATTGTAGGGTTACTGAGGCTTCCCTAGCCATATGGAACTGTGAGTAAATTAAATGCAATTTTTTAAATAAATTACCCAGTCTTGAGTAGCATCTTTATAGCACTGTGAAAATGGACTAATATTAAATAGATTGACTTTTTGATAATAGCCATTCTAATTGGCATGAGATAGTATATCACCGTGGTTTCAATTTGCATTAAAATAATTCTCTAATGATTTTTGTGATGTTGAGCAGTTTTTCATATGCTTTTTGGCCATGTATATGTGTTCTTTTGAAAAGCATCTGTTCATGTCCGTTACCTGCACCCCCACCCCAGTCTTTTTTTTTTTTTTTTTTTTTTTTGTAGAGATGGGTGACTCGCTCTGTCACCTAGTCTGGAGTGCAGTGGCATGATCTCAGCTCACTGCAACCTCCACCTTCCAGTTCAAGCAATTATCCTACCTCAGCCTCCTGAGTAGCTGGCACTACAGGTGCATGCCACCATGCCCAGCTAATTTCTTTTGCATTTTAGTAGAGACAGGGTTTCACTGTGTGGCCCAGGCTGATCTCGAACTCCTGAGCTCAGGCAATCCACCCACCTCGGCCTCCCAAAATGCTAGGATTACAGGCATGAGCCACTGTGCCTGGCCAGCCTTTATTTTCTGAGATGGAGTCTTGCTTTGTCACCCAGGCTGGAGTGTAGTAATATGATCTTGGCTCACTGCAACCTCTGCCTCCCAGGTTCAAGTGATTCTCCTGCCTCAGCCTTCTGAGTAGCTGGGATTACAGGCATGCACCACCACACCAAGCTAATTTTGTATTTTTAGCAGAGATGAGGTTTCACCATGTTGACCAGACTGGTCTTGAACTCCTGACCTCAGGTGATCTGCCCTCCTCAGTCTCCCAAAGTGCTGGGCTTACGGGGGTGAGCCACCATGCTTGGCCCATATTTGCCCATTTTTTTATGTGTTTGTTTTTTTGTCTGTTGAATTAAGTTTCTTATAGATTCTGAATGTTATACCTTTGTTGGATGCATAGTTTTTGAATATTTTCTCCCATTCTGTAGGTTGTCTGTTTACTCTGTTGATAGTTTCTTTTGCTGTGCAGGAGTTCTTTAGTTTAATTAGGTTACAATTGTCCATTTTTATTTTTGTTGCAATTGCTTTTGGCATTTTCATCATAAAATCTTTGCTGAAGCCTATGTCAAGAATGATATTTCCAAGGTTATCTTCCAGGGTTTGTATAGTTTTAGGTTTTACATGTTAGACTCTAATCTATCTTATATGTCATGTTAGATAGGGATCCAGCTGTAATCTTCTGCATATGGCTAGACAGTTATCCCAGCACAATTGATTGAATAGGGAGTCCTTTCCCCATCACTTCTTTTTGTCAGCTTTTCCTATCCATGAACATGGAATGTTTTTCCATTTGTTTGTGTCATCTCTGATTTCTTTGAGCAGTGTTTTATAATTCTAATTGTAGAGATCTTTCACCTCCCTGTTTACCTGTATTCCTGGGTATTTTATTATTATTATTATTTCGCTATTGTGAAGGGAATTATTGTTTATTTGGCTCTCAGCTTGAGATTCACGTATAGAATTGCTACTGAATTCTGTACATTGATTTTTATATCCTGAAATCTTGCTGAAGTTCTTCATCCAGTCTAGGAGTTTTGGGCAGAGATTATGGGGTTTTCTAGATAGAGAATCACATCGTCTGCAAACAGAGATAGTTTGACTTCCTTTCTTTCTATTTAGAGGCCTTTTATTTTTTTCTCTTACCTGATTGCTCTGGCTAGGACTTTCAGTACTATGTTAAATAGGAGTGATGAGGCTGGGTGCAGTGGCTCACACCTATAGTTCCAGCATTTTGGGAGGCCAAGGCGGATGATCACTTGAGGTCAGGAGTTCGAGACCAGCCTGGACAACATGGTGAACTTCACCTCGACTAAAAAATACAAAAATTAGCCAAGCACGGTGGCACATGCCTATAACTCCAGCTACTTGGGAGGCTGAGACAGGAGAATCACTTGAGTGCGGGAGATGGAGGCTGCAGTGATTGACATAATGCCACTGCATTCCAGCCTAGGTGACAGAGTGGGATTTTCTCCACCTCCCCCCCGCCCCCGCCAAAAAAAAAAGGAGTGGTGAGAGTGGTTGTCCTTGTTTTGTTCCAGTTCTCAAGGGGAGTGCTTCCAGCTTTTGTTCATTCAGTATGATGTTGGCTGTGGGTTTGTCATAGATGGCTCTCATTATTTTGAAATCAAAAAATTATTTGAAACTAATGATAACGAAGATACAATATACTAGAATCTCTAGGACAAAGCTAAATGAGTGTTAACAGGGATGTTTATAGTGCTAACACCGCATCAAAAAGTTAGAAATATCTAAAATTAACAACATATCTAGAGGAACTAGAGAACAGGAGAAAAACCAACCTTAAAGCTAACAGAAGATAAGAAATAACCAAAATCAGAGCTGAAATAAAAGAAACTGGTACACAAAATCATGCAAAAGATTAACAAATCCAGGAGTTGGTTTTTTTTTTTTTTTGAAAAAAAAAATGAATAAGATTGATGGACAGCTAGCTAGACTAATAAAGAAAAATAGGGAGAAGATCTAAATAAATACAATCAGAAATGACAAAGGGGACATTACTACTGGCCCCACAGAAATAGAAAAAAAGCTTTTAAAGAATACTCTGAAGACATCTATGCACACAAAGTAGAACACCTAGAAGAACGGATAAATTCCTGGAAACATACAACTTTCCAAGATTGCATCAGGAAGAAATTGAATCCCTGAACAAACCAATAAAGAGTCCCAAAATTGAATCAGTAACAAAAAGCCTACCAACAAGAAAAAGGTGAATTCACCGATAGATTTACAGCCAAATTATATGAGATGTATAAAGAATAGCTGGTACCATTCTTACTGAAACTATTCCAAATAATTGAAGGGAAGAACTTCTCCCTAACTCATTCTGAGACAAGCATCATCTTGATACCAAAACTTGGCAGAGACACAACGAAAAGGAAGACTTCAGGCCAATATACCTGATGAACGTTGAACATAGATGCAGTGATCTTCAACGAAATACTGGCAAACTGAATCCAGAAGCACATGTAAATGCTAATCCACCACCATCAAGTAGTTTTTATCCCAGGGATACAAGATTGGTTCAACAAACACAAATCAATATATGTGATTTACTATACAAAAACAAAAGCATACAATCATCTCTATAGATGCAGGAAAGACTTGATAAAATTAAACATCTCTTCATGTTAAAAATCATCAACAAACTAGGCATCGAAGCAACTTTACTCAAAATAATAAGAGCCGCCTTTGACAAATCTTTTAATTTTGATGAAGTCCAATTTATATGCAGTTTACTTTTTGCTGTAGGGATAGAAAATCATGCAGCTTTAGGGTAAAATTGAGTAGAATATAAAAATATTAAAAATTGACTTCTTTCCCCATTTTAAATACGTTTTACCTGTTCAAATTAAATTGTTCCATAAACGTTACTGGCTTTGTTGGAAACATCAGTTTCATTAATATTTAAGAAAGAACTTTGGGCACAGTACATCTTCTAAATAAAATTTTTCTTTCCCCACATACATCTTTCCTGACAATAATTTCTGTGTATAGCCCCTCTGCACACTATCACTGCCTTTATAAATCTCACAAGTTGGTCAATATCACTAAACACCCCTCTGCCTCAAAATTACTGTTTTCTGTAGTGTCCACTCCTGTGTTTGATACAGGAGGAAGAATATCTTATCTGTTTTGTTTCTATCCAGAACATTTTATACATTTGTATAATTACCAAGTGGTGTCAACTTCTCCGAGGGTTATGTAACCTGGGATTACTTTATATAAACATTTTCTCATACTTTACAGTGGGTAAAATGGTTTTTCCTTTTAAGACCACTTCAGTTAAAAAGTTATACATACATTATTATCTATGTACCATGTCTAAGCCCTGTAATACATGTTTTATATAAAACTTTTCATTCATTTTAGTTAATTGTTAAATTGATATTATCATCCCTGTCTTACAGATGAACCTAAAGCTTGAAAATGTTAAGTAATTTAATAGCTCCTAGACCATGGGTGAGATATTTTACTGACCTTAAAACCTATAGTCTTCAATGCCATTTGTTCTCAACATCCATCAATTGGCCACAGATGTGTATGTTTTATGTCTTAATTTACCTGAAGCCTTTGAAGAAAAAAATGTTTATCCCAAAATAGTTTTATTTGAATATACTGTTTACTTGCTATCCCAGTTTTTCTTTTGAATCCAAAATTCAGACCACTATTCCAAGGGTACTGTGATCTTATCTCAAAAAATATGGAAAG
This sequence comes from Theropithecus gelada, assembly GCF_003255815.1. Classification (NCBI taxonomy): domain Eukaryota; kingdom Metazoa; phylum Chordata; class Mammalia; order Primates; family Cercopithecidae; genus Theropithecus; species Theropithecus gelada. The sequence goes on from NC_037681.1 coordinate 38,529,151, forward strand.
CATTTTCCATAGTATTAAAAAGTATATACTAAAGTGCTTTGGAATTGCCATTATAAAGTAAGTGCATAGAATTACAAAGTCGTTAAATGATATAATGTTGAAATGATAGTTTGATTGTTAAATTCTTTACCATTTTGTGAATTCGTTGCAATGAAGGTGAAAAAAAATAGATGCTGACAGCCTTAACAGTCTTATTTTTAGCATCCCTACTGTATTAACACTGATGGCTTCATCAATCTGAGCATCCTTGGCATTTATTGTTTTCAGTGATGGGTGGTATTTGTAATTGTCTTAACAAGCAATTCTAGCCAAACCTGCTTTCATGTCATAAGTAAAGGGAGTTATTCATGTCGAAAATGATGTAAGAAGTGAAGCATAATTTCAAATATACAAATTAACATTTCTTTGTAATACATAGCTCATCATTTTGTTCTTATTATAAAATAAAGAAACTGTGACACAGATGGTGAAAAATGACTGAGAAATGTCTGTCCTTTAAAAATCACTTATAGGAAGAAGTTAGGACTTATCTTTTTAATCCAAAGAGTTTTTCTCAAATAAGACTCTTTAAATTTTTTTTAATTGAATGTAATGATCCATTGTGTCTTTCTTTGCCATGTCTTCCTGTGACCATCAGCACTAGTGAGTTACAGATAAGTACTCATTTTGTGGAAGTCTGTCTTAATTCAAATAATGGTTTAAAACTTCTGCAGTGGTCTATGGACCTTGCTTCTGGAAAACAGGGCAATGTGACAGAGATAATTTGGTCAAAATCCAAGCTAAACATACTATGCTTTTCAAAGTCCTTTTGACTCTGATATAAACAAATCGGTTCTGGCTGAAAGTTGGTACTTTTTTCCTCAATATTTTGATTTTGTCCTTTGTTAGCTAGCTCTAAACACATGTTCTCTATCTCAAAGTTACTTGTTAACTTCCTTGATGGCAAAAACAATTTTAAAAATCTATGAGTCTCCTCAATAGGGCTGACCATCAAAGTTCTGGGAAACTGGGCTAACTAAATAAAAACAAGAAAACAGAAAAACTTCTCTGGCTTGTAGTCTACCTCTCTTAAGTCCTGGTAGGTGTTTACTCTAGATCCCTAGGCTGATAACATTCTTTGCTGTATAAAGGGCAGTGTTTCATATTTCCTCCTGTTGTTTTCAATTGCCTTTTAAAAAAGTCTAGCATTGTCTGACTTTATAACAGTATTACATTTTGCCAGCATTTCAGTAAAATTCTCTAACCTAGGACTTCCCTCTTGGTGGGAGGTCCTGGTTCTGATGTTGACCCACTCCAGTCTGTACTGACTCCTTGTAGGCCTGCCTTCTCTTTATTGCAGGCCTGGGTTGGATTCTGAATCTCATCCTTTCTCTTTCTTGTCTTATCCCCTTACTTTTCTGGAGCATATATTTCAGCAACTTCCTATTAAATAATTTGTGAGAAGAAAATTTTCTGAAACGCTTCATATCTGAAAACATTTTTATTCTGAGCTCACTTTCACATATTGTCTGGGATAAAATTCTAGGTTCCTTTAACGATGTGAAGGCATTGCTGGTGATAAACCAGATGCCAGCATGATGATTCTTTTTTCTATGCAAGCTTTTTTGTTTTCCTGCCTGTACCCCTTCCCTACCCACTTTCCCTCACGTACACACACAATTTTAGGATCTTTATTCTTGGTGTTCTGAAATTTTACAAGCATGTCTGTGTATGAATTTTGCATTTAAAATCTTATGTAGCAATTGATGGGCCCCTTTAATTTGTTTTCTTCATTTTTGCAAATTCTTTTTTTTTTTTATTTTTGAGACAGAGTCTCTGTTGCCCAGGTTGGAGTGCAGTGGTGCGATCTTGGCTCACTGCAACCTCCGCCTCCTGGGTTCAAGTGATTCTCCTTCCTCAGCCTCCCAAGTGGCTGGGATTACAGGCATGCACCACCATATCTGGCTAATTTTTTAAGTAGAGAACGGGGTTTCACCACGTTGGCCAGACTGGTCTCGAACTTCTGACCTCAGGTGATCCACCTGCCTCGGCCTCCCAAAGTGCTGGGATTACAGCCGTGAGCTACCACGTCCGGCTAGGTATCATGTTCTTTTTTGATGTCTGCTATTAAGGAACTATTTCAAACTCAGCGTGAGGTGATGTTCACCCCCTTCGCTGCATTGCTCAATATTTTTAAAAAGAATTGGACTCATATCATTAATGTAAACCAGTGTCTCTGTTCTTCGCTCTAACCCTCACACTTCTCCGTTACATATGACAGTCCTTTTATTACAGATAAGGAAAGGAGACTACAGTTTGACAAGTTTTCCCAATGATATATCAGCCCAAGAGTGGTAGAAAAAGAATTTGGCCCTAAACTCCAATTTTCCCAAGAGGCTCTATTGCCTCTCTTACAAAAATTCATCTTTTTTGTTTGTTTGTTTTAAGGAGCTTGCTTGGATTGAAGGAGTCTCACTCTGTTGGAGTGCAATGGCATGATCTCAGCTCACTGCAACCTCTGCCTCCTGGGTTCAAGTGATTTTCCTGCCTCAGCCTCCCGAGTAACTGGGACTACAGGCACATGCCACCACACCTGGCTATTTTTTTTTTTTTTTTTGTATTTTTAGTAGAGATGGGGTTTCATTGGATATTAGCCAGTATGATCTTGATCTCTTGACCTTGTGATCCACCCACCTCAGGCTCTCCAAGTGCTGGGATTATATCTGTTTATTTAATTGGTATTTTTGCTCTCCTTTCTTCTGATTTCTGAATGTTCACTATCATAATTCAAAATTGACTTGTCCATAAGTGATAACACATGACTCCAGTGTCTAGTCCAATTTTCTTCTGTTCCCCATGCTGCTGATGGATTTAAAGTTCTCCTTTGAGTTTTAGCAATGCAAGCATCCATCAGAATGAAGGTTTACTTCATTCTCACTTTGTAAAATTCCTATGAACTAGTAAAACTAAGTTTTGCTTCATTTTTATCTTGTAAAATTCTAGACATATAAATATATGAATCCATGCAAGGAAAGAGATGATCAAGAAGGCTTTGTAGATAGGCCATGCTAACCCCAAAGTGAAAGGAGCAAAAAGATGCAAGGGAGCTTGACATTATGCTAGAGTAAAGCCTATGGCATTGACACATACTGTAGGCTTTCATTTCAGTATTGCATAATAAGCAATTACTGAAAGTAGCCATGCATTCATTAATAGTATTCATTTCTTCATTCATTTATACATCCTACAAACATTTTTTGAGTGCCAACCAAGTATCCAGTATTATTGTGGGCACAGGGGATATAGCAGTAACCTCCAAGGTTGAGATTCATATCTTTAAGGTATTAGCTGGGTAGTGATGAAAGACAGATAGTAAATAAGTGGACACATAAATAATGTAATTCTTGGTAGTGATAAAAGCAATGAAGAAAATAAAACATGTAATAGATTATGATTATTTGGGGGAGGGTTATGGTGGGTGACATCTGTCATGGCCCCTAATGACCTATTTCAAGACTGTATTTAAGGACTCAAGACCTTATGGGCTCTCCCAGCAACATCTCATCAATTGCTTCTCATCAACTGAAATTGGAAAAGATGATGGATGCTACTTTCATGATCAGATTTTAAGAACTTTATAACTTTTTATAACTTAGGTCTTCGTAGCAGTCTCTCTATTGCTTTGATAAACGAGCTGCCATGTTGGAGAGCTCAATATGATAAGAAAATATGAGGGCTCTTTAGCCAATAGCCAGTGAGGAATTCAGGACCTCAGTCCAACAACCCTCAAGGAACAAATTCATCCAGCAACTTGAGTGAGCATAGAAACAGTTCCTTTCTGAGTTGAACTTTCAGATGAAACCCAGCCCTGACCAAGCTGATCTGAGAGAAAATCTGAAATAGAGATCTCAGTTAAGCCTACCTGGAATCTTGACCCACAGAAACTGAGATAATAAATATGTGTTGTTTTAAGCTGCTAAGTCTATCATAATATTATCATGCAATGGTCACATTTGTGTGATATACATATATATATGCATCCCCACCAAATCTCACGTTGAATTGTAATCCCCAGTGTTGGAAGTGGGGCCTGGTGATTGGATCACGGGGATAGATTTCTCATGAATGGTTTAGCACCATCCTCTTGGTACTGTCCTTTCAATAATGAGTGGCTTCTCATGAGATCTAGTTGTTTAAACGTGTGTGGCACCTCCCCTGCATACTCTCTCTTGCCCCTGCTCCTGTCATGTAAGATGCCTGCCCCCATGTTGCCTTCTGCCATGAGTAAAAGCTCCTCGAAGCCTTCCCAGAAGCAGATGCTGCCATGCTTCCTGTAAAACTTACAGAACCATGAGCCAATTAATCCTCTTTTCTTATGAATTACTCACTTTTTGGCCCTTCCTTCCTTCCTTCCTTCCTTCCTTCCTTCCTTCCTTCCTTCCTTCCTTCCTTCCTTCCTTCCTTCCTCTGTCTCTCCCTCTCTCCTCCCTCTCTCCTCCCTCCTTCCCTCCCTCCCTCCCTTCCCTTCCCTTCCCTTCCCTTCCCCTCCCCTCCCCTCCCCTTCCCTTCCTCTCCCCTCCCCTCCCCTCCCCTCCCCTCCCCTTCCCTTCCTCTCCCCTTCCCTCCCCTCCCCTTCCCCTTCCCCTTCCCCTTCCCCTTCCCCTTCCCCTTCCCC